>NC_050597.1:5652500-5922500 GCF_013368585.1 Megalops cyprinoides
ACATGTTACATCTCGGGTGATACATGCACTCTATGTTGAAAATATAATTTACTGCACTGTCTCCTGAGAGATGGGCCAGATGTAGATGTGTACATCTGATCATCTAATTGGACAAATTGCTTCAGGGGAATTGGGTGAAGTGAAAACCAGCATGCGCACAGCCCTCTGGGAATAGCAACCGACACATGTGGCTTCATGCATCATGCCAGGAAAGGGGGAAGAGAAACAACGCACTGATTCTGCTGTAGGTCACACAGGCATTGATGAATAAATGATGACGTTTCAAATAGAACGCAATACGCACACTGTGTGTACACAGATTACTGGCCCAGAGTACTAGCAAGTAATCATGGTAGTACAATGTACAACTAAACAGCTTTATGCTAAGAAAAAAAAGGGTAAAAGCTTCATGCGACATCAGCATGGATATTGAATACTAATCTCTACATACTACTCAAGGTTCTGCATACCTGGGGAGGCTGATGAATCACAGTGGAGGCTGGTCTTTACAGGCAGACACCAACTCAGCACCACAGTCATCAGAGATGAGTGATCAATCCCAAGCCAATCACTGAGGCGAGAAAGGCCTTAATGCGCAGTCTATTGTCCTTATCTCTAAAGCTAGCTTATTTCAACAACTTCCGGAGCCCGCGGCCATTCATTACCGCTTAATGAACTGCTCGCCGGTGCCGTCCTTCAAGCTATTAAGAGAAGACGCACACACCGTGAGGAGGAGAGGCTCATTAGCCGCAGTCTGACCACCGCTCCAGATGCCAGGGAATGCTGGCATTTGGAGAGAACTCGTACCAACTCGCACCAACTGTGATGTCACAAAGGGTGTCACAGAAGGATATTTAGAGAGAGAGAGTGAGACAGAAAGGTGTGGTGCCACACCATCTGAGGGGGTTAAAATATGGGTTAAAATAATTGGTCCTCAGAGTTCAATCAACCAATCAATCAAATTTTATTTGTTATGGTGTAGTTTTATAATCAGGATTTTCATCATTTTCATTTTTTTTTATATATATATAGCATAGTGCATTTTCCAGGAGGAATCAACAGACCAGAAAATCTTTGCTTGATCCTGGGGCTAGATGACTTTGTTCAACTTCATGCTATGCACTCTCACACATGCAAAAAGCAGGCTTTAACAATTCATTTGTTTTGCTTCAGAGGGTTCAAGCAGTAAGTAAAAAAATATATACATTAGAACACCTCAAGATGTCAAATAAAAAGGATCCCTAGCCTCAGGAGACTCTGCAATCAGGTGGATAGATGTTTTGATTTTTCCCATAATTCACTTAGTGGCATCACCATAATCTGTCTGCACAGCACTCAGACAGGCCCAATCAGAGATGACAAGCTCTGACCTCAGAACACGCCTTCCCCATCTCCCACTTTTGGATTATTAATGTACGAATACATGCAAATAGGAGCAGCTCCAGAGAGAGATGCTTCGCTGAAATGAATTGATGTGTCACTGCACAGAACAGGAAAAATTACAAAACATCTGAGACCACAAGCAAAAATGGAAAGGTTTTAGTCATCTGTCAAATTTGGAGACAACAACATTTTTCATTTCTCATGATATATACAAAAAAAGAAATCTATTCACCAAATGAGGCTGAAATTTCAGATGGTGAAACTAGAAAAAATTCTGTGTTTCATCCACGGGAGAGGTTGCATTTCAAGTGGTGAATCACTACAACACACACACACACATGCATAGACACACAAACATACAGTACATACATGCATAGACACATCCATACACACACATTGTGCATTATTCTTGTGTTGAGTTGTGGACAGGTGTCAACCTAGTTTTGGTCTGCTCACAGAGACTAACAAACTGTTTCTTTCCACAAAAGCAAATGAAAATGTAGGTGACTAGGATGACCTTCATTATAGCATGGTTATCATGCTATAGGTTAATGAACCAGTTTGTATTTAGTTTGTCAAAATTCAACATCAGCTATTACAGTCATTTCACTATAATTTCTGCCGATATTTGACATATCAGCTCTGACTACAACCAGCAACAAATTGCAACTGCAATTTAACACTCATAAGTTAGCATTTTCATCAGTGCAAACTGTTCTCAAATACCAAAGAGTTTGCAGAACAGTTTACTCGTGAAATCTGAGGCCCGCAGGTAGAGGCACCACTGTATCAACCAGTTCCTTTAAGGAGATATATGTTCCTCCTTGAGATAAAGTTTAAATCTTCAGAAATCTGCATCATGGTGTCTGCATATTGTGTGAAGTACTATAACCTAACATAGCTGAAATATTGTAGTATGTATCAAATTAGTGTGCAGAAAAGCTTTAGCTGTGCATAGGCCAAGATAATTTCATTAATTTCCTGTCTTTTGTGGCTTTGGCAGCATTAAGTGAGAATGTAAAAGTAGTTTCTTGTTAATTATATATAATAAACAGTACCTGGTAATATGTCTTGACCTTGTCCTGGAACTGGGGTAACTTCATTTTTTTCCACCACAGAGTTAAGACAAATATAGGTATGTGAACACATGATTAAAGATCAAGAAATATCTTGAAAAATCTTGGAAATTAATAGTTTGTAACTCCGGGGTAATTAAAATAATTGACATGATGTATCCCTATGCTCTGCTAAAAAAGAGGCTGTGTATAATCATTTGCATGGACTGGAAACACTAGTAACATCCTGACACACTTTTGAATGTGGTTTCTAAGCAACAACAATTCGACAGGGCAGAAGCAGCACTTCAGAGACTGGGAGCAGTTTCTCTGCTCACTTCAGATACATTGCGCCCGTCATAATATAGCCAGTATGGTCTACACATGCTCTCTCAAATACAATCCTTGAACAGAACAGTAGCACAAACATTACAGCCAAATATTCAGCCCCTGTGTTGCTTCCTCCATTTAGGAGGTTCTGGTTGGTAACAGGACGTTCCAGGTGTTGTCTGTGTTCAGCTTCCTTTTCTGACTACTGATGTTCTCTTTTATCAACTACATAGTTCTGATCCATTGTCCCTATTGGTCAATTTGCATTGTACCTGTGACAATATTCCCGGACAAACCACAGACAAATGAAATTTTTGTTTCAACATGGACCTTCTGGTCCATATACTAAAAATTTGCTTGTGCAGTTTATGTAATGGCATTTCCAGGTTTGTTTACCAGGTGGACAACTACAGTTAGAGCTTATAACCAGCTTATAATGACATAACCCTGTGTCAGTTGTAATAAGCTGGTCATACTATGTGTAATGACAGTCCATAAGAGTCAATTCAAACAAAGCAATATCAAAATGTCATACACATTAATAGTGTGCGTAAAGTATACTATATGCAGCTGGATGTGGCTGTCAGAGACATCCACAAATATCTGTATCCTCTAGACTCTGAAGTGTGGCCGTTGACAACATAGCCCAAGCCAGCTTCAGTCGGTATAAATCTTTGAAAAGTCCTCTACCCTCATCACACTGACTGCTGTCCACATTGCAGAAATGAACCAACGTCTTTGATGCTGTGAGCATGAACTCAGTGCCAAAACTCATTCCTCTTTCTCTTGTAAGAGAGAGAGGCGGGGGGGGGGGGGACCAGGTGCCCAAGTGCTTTTTGGGCTAGTGTTGTCAAATTTATGAAATACCCTTGGTGTCAATGCAATTCCTGAGTTCCGTCATGACCAGACAACATACCAACCCACTGTTCCTATTGCTCAGCTACATGATCAACTTTTATAACTAGTTACACATTTTTATACAAATTCCTTGCAAGCCAAGCGTATTAATTTTACCATATACTGCTATTTGTAGAATCCTCTGTCTCAGGCATCAGAGAAGACAGTCATTAAGGTGCATATATCACAAGGGCACTGACAGGTACACAGACACACAGAAAAGGTTCCATGCACAAAACTGTTCCCCAAGCTGCTTCGCATCTGCGCCTCCAAATTGGAGCATATCATTTTGAAATTGTAGCTCTCCTTCAGTTTCCATTTTTACAATCTTCCTACTCTTTCTGGATGAAATTGAGGTTTGCCTTAATTACCATTCACATGAATGCACAGTGCAGGAATATCTGCTCAGGAAACTGTGTGTCATTCATGGACTACTGTAATTATGTTGTATGCTACTGTTCCAGCTGGTATTAATGTTCATGAATAGCAACAGCAATGACCCGCTACAAATCTGCAAACTCGGGCTGATGGAAATGAACACTTCCATATACTCTGTTTACTCATAAATTTATTACCTACAGGTTGAGGTTAGAAGCTGCACCTCCATCTCAAGTCTTGGATTGATACCGTAAATGACAGCAAGGAGTGTATATTGTTAAAGTCTTCTTGAGACATTATCCAGGGGAGATGCACATGAAATGTGTTACATATGATCAGCCTAAACCGTTCAATATTTACTAGAGTCCTTCATTTTCTTTGCATTAGTATAAAAGCCCTGCGCCCTAAATTCTGATGCCACACAAACAATCAGACATAATAGTGTGCCTGTTTTTTTCCCAGTTTTATATTTTTGGTCAGATGGCATTGATTGGTGTGAAATACATTTTCTGCATTTAGCAAAGCCCTTGCTGTAATGAAGAATTCACTGCACCACTGCAGAATAAATGAGAGTGGGCTGGACTGGAGCCATTTACATTTTTTTTTTTTTGTGCCTCTAATACAAATTTCAGAGACTGAAAGAGTTTCCCCACCATTTCTTCTGAAGGAGGCAAAGTATAATAAGAAAAGCAAGGGACTAAATCAAATCTGAGATGCACAAACATAAAATGTTGCCTGAAACCGTTCCCCAGATTAACAGGGATCGTGCCGTGCCCCTTACTGTTTAAACAGACTGTGCCCCTCACTGTTTAAACAGACTGTGCCCCTCACTGTTTAAACAGAACATGAGTACCACACATGACATCTACTCTACATGACAAAAAGTACAACTCGCTTAATTTGCTTATCAAGCTAAATCAGACAAAGTACAAAGGGGATATCTCAAGTTTGCTTTGATTCCTCCTTCTCAATAATTATTAAGTGTACCCCCCCCCCTTGATTCAACTAAAGTAAATTTACAGCCATCACCTGTTAAGCTGATGTGAGGAGTAAAGTATGGGTAAACCATATTAAGAATGAATGAGATCTAGGGTATCCTTTATATGCTAAAATCTGCTTTACATACAGTTTTCTGACTTCATTAGACTTTCATGAATGTTGTTTGCAGTCAGGGGAGAACGACCTGCTGTTGCGATCTTGACATGAGGGAATTGTTGTGAGATGATGGATGAGTAGTCACAGCGTGTAGCCTGTGCTGGTTGAGTGTCTGCTGCATTAAGCAGTACTGTCCCTGAGGGAGGGACTTACTGGCGGGACACTAACAGCACTGGGCAAAGTGGCAGGTCACTCAACGCTATCTTTGCCCCCATTTTTTCCAAAGGTTTCAGTTGAACATAATGATAATCCACTGTTTGTCTCAATGTAGCTCTCATCCTGGTCACGGGCTACCATGGGCAAGAGGGAGAAAGAGAAAGAGAGAGAGGCTGAGAGAGAGAGAGAGAGGGAGGGAGGGAGGGAGGGAGGGAGAGGGAGAGGGAGGGGGACAATAAATATATTCTCTGTCACTAAAAAATCAATAACTCAGTTTTCCATTTGCCCAGAGAATCTGGAGAAGCAGATGGTTCAGTGGCAGTTAGTTGAATTTGCAAAAGCAATACAATCAGGCAATCTGTGCTTCATCAAAGACAGGTTCACCATGCTGTTCTGTCGCTGAAAGGGAATCCAGTGTTACAACGTCATTTCTTCTCTTGGTTTTATTGCTTAGTACAGGTCAATGATTCCTGCTTCCACAGAGAACTGTGTATGTTTTGTACTATCATGTACTGCTGCTACTTTGGTTTTCTTTGTTAATTTTATGTTTGTTACACATTCATTCAAGAATTTTTATAACAGACAATGATTCTACATTAAATCTGCCTATTTTTGTTGGATTGGTTACAGACACTCGTGTTGTATGTCCATGTGCAATTGCCCAGTGATTGCTAATGTCAAGTTCCTAGATCTTGGTACAATGTCAAATCTGAAATCTATGCTTTTAAAGTGTACCTGTACAAAAAATAACTTGCTTTGATGTTATACACCTCTGAAATCGTTCATGTTCTTCAATGTCTTGAATAAGTCCCTCAGTTTTGAACTGAGATAGCACAGTTTACGTGTTGACATCCATCTTCAGTGCTTTTCTGCAGTTAAAACTAGTACTTTGGCAGTGGCAGAGGCTGCTCTGATATAAATAGAATACAAATGTGTTGCAGAGAGTCCGATGCCTCTGTGGGACCCAGAACAGAAAAATGAGGTATGAAAATTTTGGTATTCGCAGCAATGCAAAAAATAGAAACAATAAAACCAGGCTCAGTCACAGTTCTTCTTAACCATTGTTTCTGTTTCTGAAGCTGCCAGAATTAATGACGGAGGAGGGCATACATACCCAGGTGGCAGACGTGGGTTTTCAAGTGGGAGTGGCCTGAGCGGAAAATAACTGATATCGGTAACAAACTGCATGGGAGATATTATGGCACCAGATCTGAGAAGCATCTTCTCAGCAATTTTGTTGGGCAACCAATAAAGACAATGAGAACTGGACCAGCCAACTAGACAAAAAACTAGCTACAAACAAAGAATATGAAGAAATAACATTCTAAGCTGAAGTACACCCACAACCCTGGGCAAACTGAGATATTGTGGGGACAGTTAAGTGTATAACTGACCACTATGGCTTTGTGGGAACAGTATGGGGACAGTGATGAAAATGTTTCCACCTTTCCTTTTAACTAAAATCTGATAGTACTGTGTCCTCAAACAGACCTTGCTCTCAGCTGAGAACTGTCTCATTGTGGAACTGTCCACATCCTGTCCCCGTACTGTCGCTATACTGACTGTATGCACTTTTGTAAGTCGCTTTGGATAAAAGCGTCTGCTAAATAAATAAATGTAAATGTGAATGTAAACTTCCTTTCTCCTGCCTTTAACTTATGAACTCATGCATCCTCCTTCTGCCCATTAGCCTAAACATTATTGTAATCATTAAAGTTTTAATTTCATGTTTAGCACGATGATTTGAAATGAGATCGTTCTAAGGTGATGGATTTCACATTTCCGTCAATGAATCTTGAATATGTTATGGGCAGAAACGCAGACATAATTAACTGCAAAATATTCGTATTTAATTTATATATAAATTCAATGTTTTACATCAGGGTTAATAGAAAATTAGATCTTTTAAGACGGTGATTCATAAAACATAAACTTGATATGCTCAGTCATTTGAACTGTTTCGAATCACTTTTTTTATTTCACAATGTCTGTGAAAAGTTGGTCAGGGCTGCATATCAAATAGACCTGAGGTTATTCTAGGGTGATCAGGGTCACCTCTCTGAATTTGTATTGGCACACTTAGGTTCATTCAATTGTCGAAAAACAGCTGTTCCTGTTTAGAGGAGCAAAGCTTTATTCTTGTACCTGCGCGGGGAGAGTCGACACAAACACACCGGACAGGAGATGCAGTCAGCTCTGCTATATTGTTAGAAACATTCTCTTAAATAAGGGGTTTCCTTCAGGAGCACATGTGACTTATGACACACACACACAACCAATGTGACTTCCCTCTTATCTTCCCGGATTTGCTCAGGAACTGGTTCTGGTTTGCAGGTGTCCTTGTAACTGTATAACTTGTAGCCAATAACACTATTATAACACTATTATAAGCAGTTAACTATCTTAGGCGCCTTGCTAATATCAGCAGTTCATTCAGTTCCACAGAATATTTCTCAGGTCAGCAACAGGCCGCATGCAGCTTCAAGAAACGGAGCAAGGGTTATTGCTCTGTCATTATTTACGTTCTTCATGACTCATCAGCATTCACACTTACATTTTTACTCCACGTTCAACAAATAATGCCCCACAAAGTAAATTGTCTTGAAGCTTGATAACTGAAACCAGTGAGGCATTACACTCGCCAACAGGGGATGTGTACTGTTAAGCGTTTCTGCCATGCTCTGGTAAGGTCCCAGGTCCCTTCTACAAATGATTATGGAGTACTTATCAAAGACTCAAGGGAGTGCCATCCCTGTCCACGACAGCTAAAGCACATTGTGATTCCAGATTCATAATGCAAAAAGCACACACAAGGTCCCGCAGTACATTGCTTGTCTGTGAAATGAGCACCAGTGAGTAAGTGAACTAATTTAACTGATCGACATTGATGCCTTAAAATCTTTGAAGGCCACAATCGTATCTTTGAACTTTCATTTGGAAAAGCACGGATGTCCACAGGACAAGAAATTTACACAATGTAGCCCAAGATCACACTAAGGCATGGAACAATGGGCTTTGCCCTGAACTTTCAGCAAGGATAGCTGTTACAATTTTCCAGTTCTTACACATCTTCATTTCTTTAAGAAACAGCTGGGTGTGCTAACGTATAAGTGCTAGAAAAAGCCCCTCATTAATTTAGTTATTCAAAGTTAAGAAAAGGCTACAATGTGGCTACAATGAGTATGGGCTCTAAGGTCTATTTTGCTTCTGAGTTAAGATTCAGAGGATAAACTTTCAACATCGGTCCTCTCTCCTGTGTGAGTCAATTCCCAGTTATCGTACCATCTAAATCACAACCTAAGTAGTCTGACTTTGAGTGTTTTTGTCCGGTGGTTTCCTGTCACTCAGCTGAGACAGATATACTGCAGCTAATGCACAACACCTTACTCTACTCCACCAGCACGTCATTTCCAACCTGTGCATTTATGAAAGGTTTTCTGTCCTTCTTTCTGAGATCTGAAGTATTGATTTACATTAAATATTAAAATTGGATTATCCTGCTGAGTCATTACTGCTCAGAGGAATATGCATTTAGCATTCATGGAATGTGTGCGTGTGGAATTGAAAACATAACACTCTTAGCAGAAAATGAGATTTCTGCTGATATAAAACCCAACAATTTCTCATGCCTTAAGTGACCAAATGGGTCCAGCAGCCACATGCCAATTATCACAGAACTTTTTCTTTTCTAAATTGCAAATAGGAAATCAAAAAATGGCGTTTATATTTTGGGTTGTTTACACTGACTTTTAAAATACAAAACTCAAGTTGCTTCCTGTTTCTATATTATGACTTGTAACAAATTATTAGAAATTCGCCACAACTTTCTAAATGACATCAAGAGGCCCTGTTAGTCCATCTCTGGAACTTTGGAAATGCAGTGAAAATGGTTCAGAGCCTAATACCACACAGCCACAGAGCTGTACTCTGATATACTTTTATTCAAATACATTTTTCAAGACACAGTAGCACCTGAGATCCTCTCTCAACAGACAGCCAATCATCTTTCACTGTAAATAACCAGACATAAAAAACACAGCTAGAATGTCTGAATAACAAGTAATACATTGCAGCTATATCCACCATGTGCACATACCATAAAATCAAACATACCGAGACAATTATGGCAAAAAAGAACAAACACAAAAGCAACACTGACACCAGGTGTTATTTTGAATGCGAGCAAAAAATATGCAGTCAGTAAAAAAGAAACAGTGACCCAACCATGTCATGGTTATCTTCATTTAATTTAAGAAAGCCAGCATTTGTAACTGGAACAGTGATGGCAACAAATCTTCTGCAAAACAAAGCCCTGCACTTCCGTTCTTCACTTCCCAAGCGTGAAGTGATACTGTGGATCTTTATTCAGGTTCTCAAACATAAATGCCATAGGATATAAACACATTATTGCTCAATTTCTGACTATAGTCTATTTAAGATTTTTCCTTAATTTTCTGAAAATGGCTTAAAACCTAATATTCAAATTCCTCAGTCAAAGAAACTGTATAAAAATGTTTTAAGAATTAAATTAATCAAATTTGTTACTCAAAATCAAGGCCAAAGTGTCCCCTGGAGGTGACTGGACGGCTGTCAAAAAGGCCATTTACAGTTTCAAACAGAAAGCGCTCAAAAGCAGGACGTTTGTCAGGGGGCACCAAGCTTGCTTGCCAGTGTCAGAATAGCAACTCTGGTGTCCAATTCCCCTGCATAGCCATATTGCTGTGTCACTAAGAGGCAAAGTCTCTTAACGTTGCAGGACTGTGACACTGCCAACTATTTCCAGCCACCTCAATTGACGGGTGTTATGGCCGTACTGTATTTTCTCCACAGCAGAAGGTTACTTTTACATACTAAAGACTCACATAGATTATAGGCTAAAAACATCTACTTACACTAAGAGAATTTTGCTGATCAACAAATGCATCCTAATGCCTGTAGCAAGATTAAAAAAAATTAAAAACTCATACTTAAAAACAAGAAAAAAATTTATACTATCAGTCTAATTGTCTTAAGTCCATGATTGACATTATAGAACTGAAAAACTCTCAACCTCCTGTAAGACAAGAGACATTATAGTCAATGTGGTCCTCTTTTCTTACTGCTTTTCATACCCCATGAGTGAAACCTTTACAGATAAATATGAATACACTTTAAAGCTAATAATTCTGTAACCCTTATGTTCTTCACTGAATCAAGGAATATTTAATAACATTTAAACGTCACTAAGAACTTCCAAATTACCTTCAAAATGTCGTCAGTGCTATAATTATGTCTGAACAGCATCGGGAATAGCATTCTTGCCAGAAGCAGCAGTACAAACCAGGGCTCTAAAAACTTTCCGTGCTGCCAGTCTTTCGGAGGAAACCCAGAATTCTAAACGACTGCTGAACACGTCCAATGCTGTCTTCATCATCGCCTGGGAAGCACAGCAAGGGAGGCATCTGCAGCTTTCCACTCCAGCTAGGTGAAGAAGTATATTAACTTTCATAATTAACAAATTTGCTTGTATAATTAAACTGCATGGCCCACTGGTCTGGTCGTAGCGGCGTACCTAATGTGCATGTCTAATGTGCAGCGCACGCTCCTCTCCAAACCCGTACCGCCATGGCCGCTGAGCTGGAAACCCGCGCTGCTCAACACAGCGGTGACGTGTGGAAGAGCCGCGCAAATTCGTACGCATGACTGCGGGAGAGGGGAAATCTCCCTGGGTGCTCTGCCTGCTGTTTTAACGTTGAGTGGCCTTGAAAGTACACCCCTCCCCCCCCAGCAGAGTTACGTATGCATATGGAATTACCGTGCAGTTGGAGACAGTGATGGATTGCATGCATATGATGGGCTGAGAAGTGGATGAATTACCTGTTATTGTCGCTCCACGTTCCTAAGGGTTCTTTTAATGGCTTGACAGCACCATCCCTGATGCAGGCATGTCTCGGCCATGCAGCTGCGGATGATTCAGTGCCACGGTCCAATAAGAGAAAGGCTCACATAAACGGCACATAAAGACCAATGAGGCGAATGCAATTCAAGCGATGATTTCATTTGGAAGAGCGATCCTGTCTAAACGCATGTTAGCATGGTTCAAAGCTACATAGAAGTGTGTTATTTAATTAAAGCACTTAGCTCGCAGCTTTCAAATTTATTTCAATCTACTGCATCGCTCATGTTCAGATGGACTGGCTCAAAAAAAGTAACATTACGTGTGCATTCACATTTAATGTACCTGCTGAAACTGCCCATCTGGAATGCACACTGACCTTGTGTTCATATATTCACCACACATAATGAACTGATATGAATGATCAAGCAGAATTAAAGTGCAGCATTGTGATTCTTATAGGTTTAGGTTTTCAGGTTTTTTCTTTAGGTTTCAGATGCAGATTAAGGAGAAAAATGTCTGGGAAAAGTACACAGACAATGACTATATATGTGGCATATTTATTCTTACTGCTATTCAAGTT
The DNA here is from genome assembly GCF_013368585.1 of Megalops cyprinoides. Taxonomy (NCBI): domain Eukaryota; kingdom Metazoa; phylum Chordata; class Actinopteri; order Elopiformes; family Megalopidae; genus Megalops; species Megalops cyprinoides. The sequence goes on from NC_050597.1 coordinate 5,664,313, forward strand.
CACTTGATCTCTGGAGTTCTGCTGTGAGAATACCATTCTCATGGCATTGGAAATTGATGACAATATTTCCAAATATTTAATCAAACCTAGTAGAATTTTCCTCTATCAGCACATTAATCCACTGAAATTGAACACATTACTGCAGTGTGTAGTACATTGCACTGAGGTCACCACAGACATCAAATCTGTAAATCCACCCACTGGTGACACTATGCAAATACTGAGCATGTTGTCTTGACTAGGACAAAGCATCAGTCTATCGCCACTAAAAATCACCACATGGATGAGGGGCTGATTCAGATCAGCCAAAATACCTGAAAAAAAAGTTTGAAAATGCCATTAAAACCAACAGTCTCTGAAATTAATCATGCAGTTTTATTTGAAGACAAAAGAAAATTCAGTCTCTGCAAAGGCCTTCTCCAATGTCAGCATCGGACACAGACAGCGTTACTGATCGAACACCTCAACAAGAACCTGAACACATTTTTCTGAGGTTTGAGTGGATTCTACTTATACAACACAAAGACCAAAGCAGCAGTTTCTTCTAATAAATCAATAGACTTTGCTCCCTAATAATCTACTAAGTGGTGAATTTCAGAACACAAACAGCTTATGTGCTGGAGCCAGAAACTGAAACCTCATCTCCCACTAAGTTCACCACTGAGTGGCTTTGCCATGTAAATCACTATCATCTTAGGGTGGGGTATACCTGTACCGTCCACCTTTGAGTGACCCTGTAAAATGGTATATGACATATGCAAATGCATACAGACATGCATCTCTCTCTGTCTCTTTCTCTCTCACATGCACACACTCAATTCAGCTCTAAGTCTTTAATCTTGAATGAACAGCAATTGAATTTCCCTTGACATTCTGCATCCAAGTCTCTGCCACTCATTTTTTAATTAGTGACTTAGCAAAGCCAATATGCTTTAAAATTGTATTCCACTTCATGAGGTTTGTAAAATGACCATGGTCCAGAGTCAGGGAGAGAAGCATAAAACAAAAATGGAACAAACATATCCTTATTACTATCCTTATAAGGTCACGTGGAGTAAATTTGATGAAATTTTGCTTCACATGCCAACCATATTCTGGTTCCACTCTACTGACTCATACACTCAAAACACTTACATAAAAGGTTCAAAAAAAGTTCAGACTACCTTTGTGTCAGACACTGATGTGGACATGATGGTGTACCCACTGTAAATGTTTGTTTAATGAAGGTATTATTTTTTCCGACAACCAGATTTGTTACTAAAACTTGACTCTGATAATTATATTTCTTTCACAGTGAAAATACCCACGGAATCTTGTATTAGTCTTTATGAGTCCATACCAGAATCTAAAGAAAAGTGAGTCAGCTAAAGAGAAGACATTGTAATGCAGTGAATGAGAGACACTGGCTCCTACAAACAAGGTCTGAGCTTTCTGTGGAAAGCTACCTTACACTATCGTCAACACAACCCTAGCACTCATTCCATTTAGGCATAGTCTGATTATACAGCACAACAGAAGAAACTACATCTTATTTATTTACTTTCCCCTAGCCTTAAACTTGAAATGCAGTATTATCGAACATCCCTGAACATAAAGACAGAATTGAGAGAAAAGAAAGACATATAGCTGAGCTGAACATATCTTGGATCTGTCACCATGAATTTTGCATGAAATATGGTTTCAACACACTTTTTCCACTTATATGTGCAGAAACAAATACCACCAATGCAGTTTCTGTTCAGCATCTAGTGTTCAAACAGGCCTACTTTGACTCATATGCTGTGTTCAACAGGGTTAGTTCTGGGCTGTTGAAGTTACATTTTTCTATTTGACCATCTGCAGCAGGTCCACTCTCTCTCTTGTGGCCATGTAGCTTTTTTATGTATAACGTGTGCATGTATTGGCAAGAATTTATATATCACTTCTAAATAAACTGTTTCAATATTTTGACCAAATGCTCCATTTAGTCTTCAACGTTAATACTGTAACCTCTTCTAGGTTTCCTTGTGGAGATTTGAGAATAAATTGTATTGATGTATTATCTGTTTTGATAATGTGAAACATTGAATCTTTTTAGTTAGCTTTTACAACCATGAATTCCTTTGGAGCTAGCTTTCGTTACCAAGAAACAGTCTTACATACAAGGTTATCAAGATTAAAACATTAGACTAACGGACTGTACAAATATATTTACATGGATTTTTCTCTTCTTACAAATTAGATACAAACTCGAATAGCCCTTAATCCCACCAACCAAAGAAACTGGAGCATTAGAAAGCAGACTCCTTCACAGAAGACAAAGCCCACTGAAATAAATTGGTCATGATGCATTCTTCCACTGTGCTTTTCTTTCCTGCATTATTCATGACAACAAAATATGGATTTACTGAGTTGCTCTATAAAGACTGCTGTTATAATACACTTTCAGAAATAAGAATTATAAGAACATAGTCACTAATTGAATATGCACAGTACATGTCATTGTATATGCTCAATAACCCAATTTTAATAGAGGGTTCAAGGAACTGATCTTCATCCTGATTCCTGACTCTTGCTTTTCTCCAGACTCATTCGTGGTAAAGAGTAATTTCGGTAAGTTTGAGGTTATGGATGTGTGATTGCATCATATCTTTTGCTACCACACTACAGGTCAAACCGAACTAACAAGCTTGGGTTGACGAGCACTGTGAATCCATCTCTTACCCACAGACGATACATGAAACCCAAGGCAAGCGTTAATGAAGCTCTCCGTCCTTGATGCTGTTTTTTGCTCTATCTCTGGTGGTGTGATGGAGCGGTTTCCATGGAGACGGAAAAAGCTGCATGGAGAGTAACGCAGAGTGATGCTGAAACTTTTCCTTTTTTTTCAGAACCCACGTTTGACATTTTTATGGCACTTCATCAATCCTAACTCACTTACCGAGGTTGATGGATGCACCGCTGACACAGCTCATTGATGTCTGAGGAATTATAATTTATACAGAGCAACAGCATGCTGCATCGGCCCTTTGCAACTTAAACGTTTGTATAGCGTTGAAAGCCACCCATCTTGCAGAACGGAAATAGATATAATCCTGGAGAAATTGAGAACGAATGAATATCGGTAACGCATAAGCTGAACTAAATCACTGTTGTGTTGTCTTAAAGAGGTCTAATGGAATACTTGAGCAAATATGAACCGGGTTTACTGTAACATCGAGCAAATCAACTGGGCTAATTACCCACCTGGGACCTGGGAACAGTGTGAAATATTTCAAAGCACAACTGAAACTGCACTTGGCAGAAAATGGCAACTTTTTTTGCTGTGTTGTTCACTGAGATAAATGTATCTGTCATTTTCTTATGATAAATGACAATGCTTCTTATCACCAGATGAATCTCAAAGTGAAATAACACACTGATTATCAAATTCTGCAACAAAAACTTTACCTAGTTTCCCCTTTTGAAGTCCCGAGGGTGTGCATTGAATTTTAAAATTGAGCCAGCCCAAACAATAACACATCCAGTGTAATAGATAATCAAAATCAGGAATGTGAAGTATGCTAAATTCGGTTCATAGAAAATACCAGGTTTATCCTTTCTGACCTTTCTGATTCAGAGTTTGAATTCTGCGAGACATTATGTTGCATTTGGTTTGAAGGTGTGTCTGTGTGCAAAATAAAATAAGACCCTTAAAGAATAAATGGATCCATTATATAAAAAATATCAAAAGTTAAATACAAATAAAATATGTATCAGAAACATTTTAAATAATAACAATTGAGCTTTCTAAAAGTGCACACAGTGACAGGCAGTTTCATAACATTTATCAATATGTAATTTAATACATTTTAGCTCTTTCAGAGAAGCAGAGCTGTTTTCTTGACTTCAGACTTTCAGCATCAGTGAATGCGATCCCAGTGTCCTTCTCTGAAGGTGTGGGGTACAATGAGTGTGAATCCGGCTTTCCTACCGCAGTGCCACATCTAAGCCTGAAACACCTTCATGAATCATTGAGAACACTACTGTGGCATGTTGCAGAAACCAAGACTCTGCAATCTGCATCAGTAAGTAAATCTTTAGAATCATTTTTAGACTTCTTCCTCGTTTAAACTTTAAGCCGTTCCTTTGATTGGATGACACGTGTCATGACATTCCATCATGTAAAAGGGATATTCATTCTCTGCTATAAAACACAGTTTAAAAGACTTTAAAAGCTCACGTCATGCCTCAGATAGTAGCAGGCATTCTCGGCCCATATTGTTTCTGACCTGCGATAGGTTTGGGGAAGTTGCCTTGGGTTTTACTGAGAAAGGTGTGTGTTTCAGCGCATTTAGAACACTGCTGCTGGTACCACTAAGTGAGTGATTCTGAATCCTGAATCACTTCAGAACACAACCTGCTGTACAAATGGATCATGAGTAGCACGTCAGGTATGTACATTACTCTGGATGAAAGCCACTACTAAGCCAATACAAATAGATAACTGGGGTAAAATTGAACAGTTCTCACATTGTGTGTTCACAGCTCCTCAGAAGTAAATGGGCTGAGAGGAGGGAAAATGGTTCGGCACAAGCAAGGACGAAGGAAATAGCACCTGATGTATTTTTTTGGTCTTCCTTGAGGTTATTTTACTCTGGATCTGAAACATAGTTGGAATAAATTCTATTGCTGAGCTAATTAAATCACACAGGGTCCAGTGGTTTCAAATAGTTTATTAACTCATGGTCTGCAGGAATGATGGAAATTTTATGTTTCATTAAAAAGAACAGATTTCAGATCATGTTCTCCGCAAGACAAGAATCCATGACCAGTGCACAGATTCAAGTTCTCTCTAAGGGTTCATAAAATAATTCATTATATGGTAAAAAGGGTGTGTAATATAAATAATCACAGAGATAGCAATTAGTATCCACGCGATTCCTGTGAGTATTCATTTGAAAATTAAATGGAAATTCCAAGTGTCTTATCAGATCAATGACTCACAAATAAATGAATACAAGGGTAACTAACTATCCTCTGACATCACCAATAACACTGAATAACATTAATATGGTAAGATTTTGTGGCATACTCAGCAAAGTACTCAGTGAGTGATAGCAATGAAAATCCAGGGCAATGAAATAAACATAAGTAGCAAATGCTTTATCTATCACAGGGTTTGCTCACGCCTTTAACGTATCTGAAGGGACAGTGTAATGAGCGCATTGTCCGAGGCCAGTTAGATACGTTAGATCTGACAGATCAGGAACGGTGACATTCAGAGGATGCTCTCTCAGTGTGCATGTCGAAGCAGTAACATGTAAGTAAAACAAGGGGCAGATTAAGAGGAGAAAAGCCCCAGCAGTCCGCAGTTTCGGAGGCAGAGATAATCGGTCTTACTTTAGAGGGTGACAGCGTGTGAGGGCCAGAATGGATGTTTGCTTCCGAAGGCATTCCTGCCGATAAACAAGGTCTTCATAATAAGAGTTTAATTAGGCCGACTGGGACCCCACATCCCAGCGGAGGCTGCAATTTAAGGCATGCTCTCCACCAACTGTGGAGAACAGGAGCAGAGTGAGGAGATGAGGGCTTCAGTTTGTGTCACAGTTCCCTCGGCAGAGAGTTCTGCTCTCGCTTGGGGCATCTCTCTCTCTCTCTCTCTCTCTTAAAGGTTTCTTCAGTAACAACCAGCCTTTGCCTAAGATGCATTAATTAACAAAAATTAGCCTGGAGAATTGGGCATTTTTCTTTCTTTTTTTTATACCTCCACCATCAAATCAAAGTTTGGGAGGGCAATTAGCTCAGGAGCACTGCACATACAGTGAATAAAAATCAGTGTGTTAACCTAATGGTTTACAGGCTGAGTCTGACAGGGGCAGTGGGGTCATTTACACAAAGCAGTCCAGAGCTACAATTCATCTTGTTCAGTAAAACTGTGCCTTTTTACTCACCTCCCGAATACAACCCTTCTATGATACGCCTCAGGCAAAACACATTCCCTGTGGGAAACAGTACAATAAACAATATCTGAAATCAGAAGTATATGTTGGCTGATTGCTCTACAGTTATGATTGCCTTGTAACATTACATGTTTGCTTGGCAAATGCTCTTGTGCAGAGCGATTTAAACAGCTTTGATACCATCTATTTATACAGCTGGATATTCAGTAAAGCAGTTTACTTTCTGAAGAACTAGGCAGTGCTGACCCTGGGAACTGAACTGGCAACCTCTGAGAGCCCTACTTACTAAATGTGGTGGCAGGTTGCTGGTTCGATTCCCCATTGGGGCACTGCTGCTGTACCCTTTGGCAAGATATGAAACCCACAATTGCCTCAGTAAATATCCAGCTGTATAAACTGTAAAAACATATTGTAAAATATATTGTAGCTGTATAAATTGTAAAAAAAAAAAAAAAGTGTAACTGATGTAAGTCGCTCTGGATAAGATCGTCTGCTAAATGCCAATTATGTAATGTAATGTAAAAAATGTTACGCTACGGTGTAAAAATCAGGTCCTATGCTAGGACCACAGCGCAGCATATGTGGACACTGAGGGAAAAGAGAAATGGCGAACAAAAACTGTGTAAAACTAAGAGCGAAGGTACACACACATCCACAGCTGAAGGAAAGCGTGGCAATCAATGCGTTGCAAACCTTCTGAGCGTTCACAATAGGAAACACACACAGCCCACAACAGCCTCCGGGGAGGTGGGGAGGGAGGGAAGCCAGTCTCATTCAGGTTCATCACACCCACTTACATAATCTAGTTCACATCACTTCACTGTGCGCACACAGCGCACATCGGATGCAGCAGAGCCACACTCCTTCCTGCCCGGGATCCAGGCAGCATTCCTGCTCTTCTGCTATCCAACAGGAGTCAGCCGCAAAGACTTTACACACATCACATCTGTGATTCTGCCCATGCTAGTCTAAGAGCGAGGGGTGGAACTGTGTCTCCAATTCAACAGAAAAGGTGCCAATCAGATGACACACAAAAGGACATAATGCCAGCAATGAAAGAAGCACAACAGTTCAAAAAAGGTCATCAAAACTTTCACTTCCCATTGCATAACCAATGCCATGTATCTGCATATGCAGCATACTGTTAGTTTTGCGTAAATTGCAGGAGTCGTTTGGATGCACTGTGAGGATGTTTATCATATTGATTGTTTACTCTTCAGTTCCAGGTAAAAAAAAAAAAGATTCCAGTTACTATAAGAAAATTCTTTGTATCTGCAATGCATCTATAGTGGAAACTGTGATCTCTATGCTGCCGCTGTCTGCTTCCAGTCCCCAGTAGGCAGGGTAGTTTGACTTGCTTGTCTCTATAGAGAGATGAAATGCATTCTGGGGACTCTGTGAGACTCACCATAAAGTTGGTGAAGTAAACCAAAAAGAATTTCAGATTTTCTCATCAAAAAAAAATAAAGGCTCATTCATGAAATTGTGGTTTGAGTAATATTCCATGGATGCAGTTATTCAGTAAATCTGTGTGATAACATAAGCAACAAATGTGTTTATGTTAATTGGCATTAGTCACGTTAAGGGGCAACACATTGACAATACAGCAGTTACAATGTTATTACGCAGGCAAATTAGCAAAAACAGTTCACTCTGTTCAGAATAAATAAATCGATATGCTGGATAATGCTTGAAAAAATGACCTTGAGGAACTGTTTTCTCCACCCATAGATCACTGCTCACTTGAAAACACCGGACAGACTGTACTTTATCTGAATGCACAGATTTCCAGTTTGCACATACTGAATATTTTTTTGTTCTGAAATATGTTTTTCTGCTGATAACAACCAGCTACCTCCTTGCTACCTTCCTTCAGAGATGGCTCTTCGCTTCAGTCACGACGTTAGAATTTGGGAGCGAGGTTTAGCTCGAGGCTAACTGTGCTTTTTTTGTTTTTGAACTGTAAAACGAATTTAATCATAGATACCAAACTGTGTACCACTTTCATATAAAGCGCTCCCAAATTCTTTTTCAGTCGAAGTTATCAAACAAGTCCGATATAAGAATGTACAGTTAAATGGACATTTGTGCTTTCTTTATATTGCATTGTATTTGCCGTTGATAAACCCAAAGAACACCCTCCTCAGGGGGAGAAGCCCTTCTAACTGAATCTCAGATACAGGGTTTTTGAAGCACAGCCTGACCAGTGTCCAATGGCTGAGTCACCGAATCACATCTCCCAGTACACTGCTTCTCAAGTGACCCATCCTCATTGAAATGAGAACAGCTCACAAATGCAAACTCCAAGGTTGCTTCTTCCATTGCAAGCCTTTTGTTTATCTGTGCAAACTTCAAGGGGGACATGTGAAAGCGAATGAAAGAGGTTTTTAATCAAAGAGCCAAAGTGCTACTTGTCCGGCTACATTTACAGCTGTTGATGAAAATGCTCCCTGCTAGCTATCTGATATGCATTAGTCCACTGATTCCCCCCTGCCACACACAAACAAACACACACACACACACACACACACACAGGCAGAACAAACCTAAAAACCTCCCTCATGCAATCTGACAAACAGGGTGGCATAACAAGGAATAGGAACGCAAAGCTGGAGTTTGTCACTATCACGTGAGACCCACCAGCAAGGTTCTCTGAGTAAGCAAAACCCAGGAAAAGTGATTGTTTGGACATACAAAGCATTTATACACCATTTATACACCAGCTAATGATTCACTGTGTTCTTTGTAGAGTTGACTTTATTTTTTTTTTTAGAAAATCTGCATTCAAAGCTTAAGCTCACTATGCTAGAGTTCACTTGGCCAGCAGTGTAGCATAGTGGTAATGAGCATGACTCGTAAATAAAAGGTTGCTGGGTTGATTCCCCGCTGGAGCACCGATGTTGTACCCTTTGGCAAGGATATTTAACCCAGAATTGCCTCAGTAAATATCCATCTAAATAAATGGGTAACATGTACAGCAACAAAAAAACTGTAACCTATGTAAGTTGCTCTGGATAAGAGCGTCTACTAAAAGCCAATCATGTAATGCAATGCATGCATGTTCAATGATAATTCTGAGGATAAGTACGGCTCCTTTTTTTCAGAGAATGGTCCTGGGTGCTTTTTAGCTGTGAATGTAACTAAAACAGAGCAATTGAGACTCCAAGGATTATTCAGCTTGTTGGGATGCCCTTCAGGTCAGTGTCTGATGCAAACTGAACATCCCTTCATGCTCATACAAGCTTGGTCCAGATGATGTTGTCTTGACAGCAAAGATTTGCGGTCGATGGTGACCAATGTGGAGTCCCTAATCGAGGTTTCACCAGCTAAGCATCACGGACAGAACTGGGGTCAATTCCATTTCAATTCAGTCGATTCGAGAGACGAATTGAAATTCAATGCATTAACTCTCTGTTGAAAAATGATAATGAATTTTCAATTCATTAATTGATTTTCAATTCATCCCCTGAATTGACTGAATTAAAATGGAATTGACTCCAACTCTGATCATGGAGTTACTCGATAGTGCTCCACCAATGAGGAGTGTCAGAGCAGACATGTGGGAGAGAGAAGCATATGGGCAGATCATGACCCGTTATGAGGTGCAACTGAATCTCATATTTGTGTTTTATAAAAGGACGTGTGGTTTCTCACCTTTGAAAGAATAAGGAATCCATGCCAAAGGGCCTGTAGTTATTTTTTATCACTTAATGTAGTGTGCTGACTCTTCACAAGTAAAAAATTTAGAAACCAAAGGGAGAGTTGCTCCTGAGATGAGATTGTGCACTTCAATTTCATGCCAAATGAATTGGAAGATATAGAAAAACAACATGAAGATAGAGTTATTTTAAGTTTTAGCACCCACTACATTGTGACTAGTCAGGGAGTTCCCTGTCTATTTTTAGTCATTTCAGTAAATTCAGCAAGCCAGTCAGTACAAAAGGTCCAGCATTTCATCCGTGCACCACTGTGCACACAAATATAAGGCAGAATAACAATTAACTCCTACAATGCAAAAGCCCCACTGTGGCCATATTAGGTTACCTCTTTTGCTGCATAATAAGTTGGTCATTTTTCCACTTAGAAACTTCCTGTTTATTTTGTGGTGTGCACAAGGCTTATCACTTTCAATGTGTTGAATACATCATCAGTAAACATGAAACTGGCTCAAAAGAGGAGCGGCAAACTGCGTCTACATTTGTGCATCAACAGCGGTTCCTCTCGTGTTCCTCAAAAAGAACGCCAAGTCATCTCCGTTCAAGAATAACCATGACTCTGGAGTGTGACCAAACCTGTAGTTTTCCATGACTATGCTGGGATCCGGCCTTGGATCACAAGATATCCACCACAGCCCTGAGGAGCAACAGGCGTTATAAAAAAAAAAAATAGAGCAGGAAGTCCCTATCAGGGGCAGCAGCAGTGTGAACCCGGCTGACAGCCGGGTTCACACTGCTGCCTATCAGTGTGACAGTCAGTGTGACCTGTGGCGGTGACAGATCCTGGCTCATGGGACCTGAGTAATGTCTCGCAGAAGTGCGGGAAAAGTCCCCAGCATGCCACTGTTACTAATACCATGATGTACAATGGAAAGTATATTACATTATTACATTCCATTTAGCAGACGCTCTTGTCCAGAGCGACTTACGTAGGTTACAATTATATCCATTTGTACAGCTGGATTTACTAGGGCAGTTGTGGGCTGAGTACATTGCCAAAGGGTACAACAGCAGTGCCCCAGCGGGAAATCACATCTTTTGGCTAAAAGCCCTGCTTCTTACCATTACACCACACTGCTGCCTTCTAGTACAGACAGCTCCTGCTAAAAACCTGATTGTGAAACAAAATCAGTGTTGGAGAGTCATGTATACATGAAGGGGGAACAGAGGATATCTCTAATCTGATAGCTACTCTCAGTCTGTTTTTTATTGTTTTTTACTATTAAAAATCATGTAGATTTAGCCATTAGCAGGTAATTATTATTATCGCTTTTTAATGGACAGCATGAAATCATTCCAGTTAAAAACAGTTTTTGAACTTTATTTTGCTTAAAATTAATCTCTTTTTATTTATGTAAATCACACAAGAGGTAGTGGTCTCACATTCATCACAAGTAAGTACAAATAAATCAGCGGATAATGAGGGATTCTTGTAAATCTGGCAACCTTATGATTGACAGAAAAGAGTTTAGGACAATTATCAGTATAATGGTAACTTCTTAATGGTACCTCTCATGTAGTTCAGTGATTTCCAGTAATCAAACAAGCATTTTCATGTATTTAGAACTCAGCATAGCTGAGGCCTTAGGTAAAACACAGTCAGAGAACACAGAGAAGCACTTTACCCTACACACAGAATGTTACTTTAAGGAAATGCATAAAAGGACACTCCAATTACAAAATTACAAAACTACAACAGTATTTCAAACCACATCACTCCAGGGCAAAAAATACATACTCTGTCAGGGCCGCATTTCAAGCAGATGCAGAGTCATAATTTATTTGAAAGCCTTGTTTGCGGTATAATTTATTATCCATATACAGCTATTCAAACACAGTAGAAGAAAGTGAGCCACAGGACCCAGCCATGGAACCTATGAAAATGCATAGATATGGGTAACATGACTCACTCTAAGAGTTCTTGCGTGGTTTTCAAAAACGCTTGGTCAGCACAAACCAGCAGGGGTTTTCACAATGGCAAAAAACAATAAATGCACAAAATGAAAGTTTAAAATCTCACCCCACTCAGGTTCTGGGATGGGTTAGGTGCCTCAGTCCGGCAGTGACACTTTGCCAAATCAGAATAGACTCTTTGAAGTAGAATATACCATATGAAAGCAAAAATAGCAAAAAAAAAAGTCAATGTCACAAATGACTTCAGAAGTGAAAACCATTCTGGAAGGAAAGCAGGGGGAGAGTACAGAAAGTACCATTTTTACAGATTTTTTTTTTTTTTTTTTTGCAGAACTTGATTTCATAACTCAGGTTTACTTATACATAAATTGTTCCTCTGGAGAATAAGGACCATAATGATCAGGTTGATTTATTAGAAAAGCACTACCTCCTTAAGTAAATAAATGGATAGGTAAATGCAATCATTGTAAACAAATTCCATTTCTAGGTGCATGAATATGCAGTGATTCACTGAGGTAATGCCTAATATTCCATCCATCAAAGCTGATCTTCATAAGTCTAATAAATGGCTTATCACAGGCTAAACACTGAATTTCTTACTGGTACTACTGTGTTATTAACGGCTTACAGATATCCAATTACACTTTACACTCAACACACATGCAAGGGGGACGAAAGGGGAGAGAGGAAACTTTCAGTGTCACCGAAATGTTTTGTCAGGAGGAATACAAATACCACATACACACACGCACACACACACACACACACACATGCACACACACTGCCCCCGCCCCCCTCCCCAACAGACATACACACACATCCAACCAGTGTTTTTCATACTGTCACTGAGGTATAAGTATGCGTTCATGATGAAAATGTCTTCAAGCCTTCAGCGCTGCGGGGCTCACATCATCACCGTCATTTGAAAAGCAGCAGGAGAGTGAGTCCTCCTCCAATCAGTGTGCAGGAAGACGGCCCCACCCAATGCTACTGAGCGCACATTACATTACACTACTCGCATTTAGCAGACGCTCTTACCCAGAGTGACTTACATTGGTTACAGTGTGTGTGTGTTTTTTTTTTTTACAATGTTATCCATTAATACAGCTGGATATTTACTGAGGCAATTGCTTGTTAAGGGTACAGCAGCAGTGCTCCAGCGGGGAATCGAAGTGGCAACATAGTGGTTAAGGAGTCCTACTGCCACCCCACATTCCACACAATGTAAAAGGTGACTTCAGAAGAAATGCACTGACTGCCTATGGTGTTTCTTTGTCACTTCTTCACTTCTTTCCCTTTCCACTACCTGTGTTGTAGACATTTGTAAAATAAATACGAGCTGAGTTCATAAAGGAATTGATTTGGGCAACGGTCAGACGGACTTGGGTCTGTACCAACAGCGTACAAAAAAATAACCATCACAATAAAATATAGTGTGATTATCACCTGCATAAAAACAGGAGGCATTATTCCAAAAAATTGCATCTGAGCCCATCTCTGGCAACAACAACAAGGACAAAAAACAATTAAAGTGCAGCAATTTGTGGAACAGCCACCATCTGTGTCTAACGGCCCATGTGCGCTCCTTTATCTGTGGGATAAATCAGGAAAAGCAGACAGCACAGAGGGGGAGTGAGTGAGAGACAAAAGGACAGGCGGCTGGGGGGGGGGCAGCTGGGGGGGGCAGCAGGGGTGGACAGAGAGATATATCTTTGTCTGCCACAGATGGGGAGACAGCGGGTGACACCAAATCAGGGAGACATTCGTTTTCCTTTTTTTTTTTTACTTTTTTGCTTGTTGCCATTGTGGTGACGTTTCTGATCCAGCATACCCATATAACAGTGGTAATGTCGCCCGATGCGTTATTTGCAGATATGATTAAAATGCTTTCTTGTTGTCGTCGTGTGTGTTTTCTGAAAGTGCCTGCTGTTTGTCATTGGGCAAAGTGGTCTAATCGTGTTTCATGCCAATGAAGCATGAGGAAGAGAGAGGGAGCGAGAGTCACAGGCAGAGAGCGAGACGGAGGAAGAGAGAGGGAGGGCAAGAGAGAGGAAAGAAAACTGGCAAAAACGAGAGGACGCAAGTCACAAAAACGGATCATTTTGATTGAAACTTACAGTAAGGACACAGCACATTGCACTTAGACTGAATCTAGCCCCAAGTCTAAGGACTGAAGTAAAACAAACCTGACTGATGCCTTTCGCTAATCTCACCATAGCAACATATTCTTGAGAAAGACAAAACTGAACATCAAGAGCTTATGATGATTAATGAATAAAATTAAATTCTAAACAACAAAACTTCATCACCCTCTGGCAGAAATGTTTCATACAATATTTTATACATATAAATCATTTATTTATTCACCTACACAGCCAGCCAGAAATGGGACATTGCCACAGACATCTGCACTCTCTGTAGATATGATGTGTAGATATGTTTCACACCCCATTTCCTTTCAATATTACCTGTATTAATATTCGCAGCTGCTAGTTTAAGAAAAAAAAAAAGAACATTTCTCGCTCCTCAAAGTGCATCAGCTGAGTGGAGGAGACCTTCAAATATGCAGAGGCACGCAGCTTCCTCTCACCCGGGGCTGCAGCTGTGAGGAGATGTAATCTGAACATGTCTGCTTCAAAGCCTCTGCAACTGATGGGCACATTACAAACCAAGAGGGGAAGGGAGGAGACCGCTGAAAACAGCAGAAACTCCTGCGTCTTTCCTCTTCCAAAGAGACAGGGGGGTCGCTGAGATGGGCCTTAACCCACAGGATGCAAAGGGAGCTATGATAGGGGTTTGCAGTATTGATGTCATCATGACTATTGACATGAATATAACAGAAACAATACTAATTGCAACATCAACTGAATTATTAATGAATTATTAATATTAGTTTGTGTTGTAGTAGCATTTAGTTTATTTTATGGATGCAAATGGGAATTGAATTATACGATACAGTTGCAAGATGCATTGTATTAACGTTCTTTAACCATGGCTATTTTCTCACAATAGTCCTTACATAAGGAAAAGAGAAAGAGAGTGTACTACTACCACTGATAATAACACTACTGTCCGTAAATGCTTCAGTGTGTGTGAAGACATTGAGAGAGAATGCATTGAGCATCAGCCTTGAAGATCCCTACAGGGACACGCTGCCATAATGGGACTGTTGTAATGGCAAACAGGCACCTGAGAGCGACAGGAAGTCTCAGGACCTGAGAGCCGTAGCGTGATGAGAAAAAAAATCAATTAAGGTAAGACTCGATCTTTAAGGTATGGCTCGTACAGGTTGCTGATGCTGGAAACGCTTTCCAAAGGTGACACCAGTCTCTGTGACATTGCTGAGTATGTGTCACCAGCTGTCAGACTTGAGCATGTGCCATAAAGCTTGAATCAGAGGTAGGTCAGTAATACAAGAATAAACTTTTTTTTTTTTTTAAATTGCACTTTATGGCTCAGGCTGACGCAGTAATCCCATTATGATACAGAGGTGGCTGTACGCTGTGAGGCAGCACACACCTGTACCTCCCTCAGCGTGTGTGCTTTATGGAAACAAACTGCAGTCACATCAGTGCTTTCAAGAAAAGTGGGGCCTTTTTCAGTGCTGAACCTTTCAAAGTCACTCTCAAAATTTTTTTCCTTTTCATTTCTTAGAAGCATATTCATCTCAGCAGTTTCTCCACAAATATGAATGCATGAATAGTTGCACTCATTAAACAAGTATTACTTGAAAAACATTACTTGTTGGGAAATAGTAAAAAAAAAAATATATATATATATATATATATATAAACAAAAATATTCCTAAGATATCATGTGCTACAGCATGTCATTTTGCAGGGGAAACAACTAAATTACAGACAGCAAGTCTGTGACGGAGTGCCATCACTACGGTTGAGTATGCGCTCTGGCTGCCATACCAACGAGCCTGGCTCTTTGGTGTCGCATTCAAAGTCGCATGGTTGGTACCCTGCAGACCCGGGTTTTAGGCTGGGTGGGGTGACTGCTCTCGCCCTTCGCTACAAAGTCCATGTCTTGAAACGCTGCGATTGTACACCGGCCATGCATACAGAGGCTGCAGGAGGGTGTGCACACAGCTGTCACACACTCAAGGTGCAAAGCCGTGTGCGGCGAAAAGCAACGGGCTGCGCTTTTCCCATTCCCACCTACAAGGTGATGCCACACAAATCAGGAAAACACACCTACTAACGGACACAAGAACTACTGACAAGCAGGGGCCCAACGCACATCACCAGCGGTTGCATTACTGAAAGCACAAGCCATATTTTGTATTTGTTTTGTGATTTTTTTTTTTTTTTGGGCTCAGTTGGCTTAAAGTGCTTGACGCTCCAATCAGGTTTGGAGAACAAAGAGAGTTTATTAGCAGGGGAATGCTTAGACCGTCACCAACCGATAAACATCTGAATATAACTTGCTCAGATGGAAAGTGCGCTCACTCCATCAATGTGTTCTTTTATCTGTAAATAGTATATCAGGAACAGCATATTTGAAAGAACCAGGTTATTTACTGAAGGCGAGATGTTTTTTTTTTCCTTTTTGCAGTGCGCACCAAAGATGAATTTAATGCATGCATGATCAGATGTGCTTAAAGAATGCTGACTTCTATTATTTAGAGATAAATAATACTATTTTTTGCACAGTGGCAGACAGTGAGGCTGCACTGTGATATATAGTGGCTATAGTGATAAGACATCTCTGCCTCTAACCTGGTGGGCTGTCTGGACCGCTAACACACACACAGATTTTCGGCTGAATTACAAAGAACCACTGACCTGCCAGACAGCATGGACCTTTCCAATTGTGCAACCACTAGATGAGCTGAAGCACAGTCAAATGCAAACGTCAGCATCTCAGGGTGTATGCGTGTGTGTATGTAATCACTTTGCAATACGTTTCCAAAAGCCAGTAATCTGTATATCAACATAAACAGCATATGAAAAGTTTTACGGTTACACCCACAGAATGGGCCAGCAGGGGCAAGGGGCTGCTAACATTCACTAGACCTTGACAGGCAGAGAAGACCTGGGAGGGCACAGAGCCAAAGCCCTACAGATGGAAATTTAAAGAGAGACTTACTGGAGGCATACACACACACACACACACACACACACACACAGCCATGTTTATGTGTCTTGCTTGGGGAGATGCCACATTATGAGGTGTAGCACAACAGCCACTAGTCTGGGGGACTGGAGATAGAGGGTGGCCAACAGTAACAGTCAAGCCATCGCCCACCCACGCCTACACACGGACCCACACAGACACGCACGCACACATTCACACACAAAGGTATTAGCGGGCAGAATGCCACAGGTAGAGTGTGTCCAATTAAAATCACAATGCATTATTTTTATTATTATTATTTCATGGCTTTTCCCCCTCTCTGGCCCTCAGCTTACATAACACCTCTCTGCCAACGGAGTCACCGAGGATTCCAGCTCAGCTGATGAGATAAGGAGCTCTTTACTGTTGATGCATGAGCTCGCCAGCTGTAGAAACGTCTGACTCTCCCCAGCAGCCCGCCACCCCCTTCTCTCTCTCTCTCTCTCTGTATCCCTCTCTCTCTCTCTCTCTCTTTCTCTCTGTATCCCTCTCTCTCTCTCTCTCTCTCTCTCTCTCTCTCTCTCTCCCTCTCTCTCTCTCCCTCCCACTCCCCCTCCCATTCCCCTCCTCCTTTCTCTCTCCTCTCCTCTCTCGCTCACACACTCGCACAGAAACGCACAGGGACTGCAGCGGCGGAGGATGGAGCTCTCCTACACGCGTGTCTGCCAGCAGTGAGCGCCGAAGCCGAGCCAGTGGCGCGCGTGTGTGCGTGTGTTCCTCCCAGCGAGGACCGGAGCCTGCGTGCGTGCCTCCGTGTGTGTGTGTGCGCGCGTGCGTGTGTGTGTGTGTGTGTGTGCGCGTGTGTGTGTGTGTGTGTGTGTGCGAATGTGTCTGTGTGTGCGTGCGTGCACTCATGTGACTCTCGTAGACACCTAATGAGCACAGGAACCTGAGCCTGGATCTGGCGAGGGGGGGGGGGACTTTTGGTTGTTTCACTCACACCACGGCGGCTGATGTACAGCGACTGTTCAAACTGCTGCCGTCACCTCTGCCACTGCCTGCTCCACAGCCGGGGACGGTCCTCCCAGCGTGTGCTCTCTGATCCACTAAATGAAAGAACATGCCCTGGCACCTCTCAGGATCTCTCCCATCTCAACCTTATTGCCACTAACTTGCTTCTCAAGGTAAGTCTGTTTCCTTCACCTTTTTTGGCCAAAATTATGAAAAAAATAATACTAACTAAAGGACAGTAGAATAGATTTCCAGAACCGGGGAAAGGGCTAGGTTCTGTGTACTTTTGGCATCGTTTCAGATATCTTGTACAGACCGCAAAACTGCTGTGCTGCTTTGGGTATTAAACATCTGGTGCAAAATAATGTTGTCAAATGTAGTTTCCGTGGGACAATGCTTGCGTAATTAGAGGAAAAGAATTTGCATTGATATACTCCATCCAAGTGCTCTGAGCATCCTTAGCACTCTGTGAGGGAAGTATGGCATTTGACTACTTTAGTAAAATTTGTGTGAAACACCCATAAAAGCCTGGTAATCCAAGGCTCACCTTAACAGAAATGACAACATCTGTAGACGAAAAACTCAACAGAACAGAAATTAAATGAAATGGTGTACTTTAGCAATGACAGCACAGGCTTTCATAACAGGACATCAAGAACATTAAAGAGAACAGAACATTAAGCACTAATCTTTAATGGCCTGGAATGATGATGCTGATTCATATATATTTATACACAATGACATGCATGTAATAGCCATTCATGCACATGCACCCATAATGTAGTCACATTTCAGGTGCTGTCTGTGGAGTGGATTTTGAGAAATGGAGCAGATAATTGAGCGTGTGAGTGGTTGTTTATCTCTGCGTGAGCCCTGTGAGTCCCGGACGCGAGCACTGAGCGGCAGGGCGGTCAGCGTGGAAACAAACACGCTGTGCGGCGACGGGGGTGTTTAACGGGAGGGAGAGGTGTCACGCCGGTGAGGACCCCAGCCTTAACCGGGGGAGTTATCATGAGTGATGGCATGTGTGATCCAGCGTTCAGGAGACAGAGCTCTGGGGAGCAACGGTAGTGACAGAGCTGCTTGTGTGCCCCCCCCCCACAACTCCCCTAACCCCCCCACCCACTTTAGACAGAGAGAGAGAGAGAGAGAGAGAGAGAGAGAGAGAGAGAGAGAGCCCCGTCACGGTCCGGAAGGGATGCAGCTCTCCCCTGCTGCTTCGATGCAAAACTTATTTTTAGTTATGAATACATTCAGCGCCTTTCTCGTGTCCCCACGTGGAGGTTATGCTTAGAACCCTCCCTCCTGGGGCTGACGCCCCTTGATGCCCACAGTAACGCCTGTGTCACACACACACAAGTACACACACACACACACACACGCACACACACACACACACAAGCACACAATCACACAAGCGCACACACACACACACACACAAGCACACAATCACACAAGCACACACACACACACACACGCACGCACACACACACACACACACACACACACACAATCACACAATCACACAATCACACACGCACACGTACACACACACACACACACACACACACACACGGGCACAGACACACCCCTTGCTCTCCCCTCCCTCTCCGAACATGTAGGGTTTAGGATCAGTGCTCAAGGCAGGGGGGCAGCGTGGGGGGGGGTCTGTTTCGGGGTGCGCTGACAGATTGAGACTGCTGTCCAGAGGCACGCTGTGAGGCCAGCACTCACAGCCAGGAGAGCGCGTGAGCGTGTGACTGCTCCTTTCGGCGCAGGCCAGATGTTCCCTCGCATGTGTCGACAGGATTACGCCTTTCGGCCCGGCTGCTGGCCGCTCTTCAGGGCCCGGCATCTGTGATCATGCGGAGTGGTGATTAAAGGAGCTGGGATTGTGATCAGAGCAGCACCAGGTCCGGCTCTCAGGTGGGGCACAGCCACCCTGCCCGGGAGTGAGACATTACCCCGAATCACAGCTGTTAATATCCAGCTGCATGAATGTAATATATGCAGCCACAGCCACACCAGAACACCCACGTCTTCATTATAAAAGACAGGATAAGTCACCCAGTCATGGCTTTCTGTAGGAATAATACTGGACGTCCCCACTGAAAAATATTGGATGGAGTGGTAGTGTGGCTGAGAGATGCACTGAGAGGGGCACTGCTGCTGTATTCTTGTATTCAAACTACTAAACTCAGAATTGCCTCAGTAAACATTCAGCTGTATAAAGGGGTAACATGTAAAAACTGTTACCTCTGCTGACTGACAATAATGTAATGTAATGGATGGAGGGGGTTAATGCTGCAAAGCTAGAGACTCCTGTTCAAGCAAATTGATGTGAAAGAGGCTCGTATGTGCTGTTGCCTCTTGGTTTCAAATAGCATGTGTTTAGTCAATACCGAGAGCGCCCTTCTTTTTTTTCCACTGCTGAGTGATTTATGGAACATTCTCAACAGCAGTTCAAAGCAAAACAAAGCAAAGCCCGAGTTTATGCAGTGTCTGAAGTGGGAGTAGTTTGGTCTCATTCAGTTGAATTTAATGGCAGCTGATCAGAGAATGTAGAAGGTAA
The DNA here is from genome assembly GCF_013368585.1 of Megalops cyprinoides. NCBI lineage: Eukaryota > Metazoa > Chordata > Actinopteri > Elopiformes > Megalopidae > Megalops > Megalops cyprinoides. Next base: position 5,684,511 of record NC_050597.1, read on the forward strand.
ACCGACAACGCTGGTTCATAAATGCAGTGTAATGTGGTTGTAAGATTTCCACCTATAAAATGTCCTTTACACCTGACTGGCCCATTGGAAACCCCTTTGCCATTGGAACATGCAGATGACATTCACACAGCTGCAATGAGTGATTATGGTTCAGAACCCCACTTTTACCCCCTCTGCTGTAAGGAAAATGAAGTCGGTCTGCAATTAAAAAATGTGGTTTGCTTGATATTTCACCCCAAAAGAAGAGTGTAAGAAGGGAGAAGAAAGTCAGGCCAGGGCATGAATGCATCTGAGTTGCAGCTTGTGTCCATTTATGCTCTTTGAAGGGCCCTCATGTATGAGTATACCCCTACTTGACAGGATACAGTTAATCTCCTTTAATGTTGAGTGCCAGACTCAGGGCCAATGTGTTGTATTTTCGGGTGGTATTGAGTGGGAATGGATCTCACAACTTCCTGGGGAGGGACCAGAAAGTCTGCAAACAGGTCCTGTAGACAGAGAGTAAACACATTTCATCCATTTGTAAAGGAACATATCACATTAGCTAATATCCCAGGATTTAACCACACAACCCTGAGTTTATAATCCCGTCCAACCACTAAATCAGCCTGATGTCACAGCAAGCCCTCTTCACCACTTCACAATAGCATCAATCACATGCTCTAACACATTCTGTGTTCTCTGCTTGTTTCAGAAAGATTTTTAATGGCAAAAGAAAAGTTCAAGCAGAAAAGGAGAACAGATTAAAAATCATAACAGCAAGACTGTGGAGGCACATCTGATATATCTGTACCTATCTGTAAATAACTTTGTGTAATGGTATGTAATGCTTTACTATTTTGAGATAATCTTGTTATGGAAATATTCTATCCATGAAAAAGAGAATGTTTTGCAGTTTTGAAGAATTTGGGGCTGAAATGTAGCACAGAATAAGATAATCTCCTTGAACCACATGAATGAAAGAAAAAGGCTTCAGTTCTCTCCATTTCTCCATTGCTCCAGAAAGAAACCCAATCCGAAATCTAAACCAACTCCAAACCTCACACACACAAGCCCAACCTGTGAGGAATGCAGAATCATAATCTCACCTACACAAGTCCAGCTTGAAAGGATTGCAGAATCAAAGTCTCCCATACGCTAAGCCGATCCAAAAGCTAAACAGAACCAACAATTCACATTCAAAAGACCACCAGAATGGAGGACGCTCAGCTATCAGACAGACAGGCATACAGGGGAAAAAACAATCATAATTCATGTTACTAAATTATGCCTCTTTATTATGTTAATTCTATTGTATCTGAACTCATTTAGCATGTACTCAGCAGTAAAATAGCTGAAGCCTTTACCGATAGACCTCAGTCACAGTAAGCAAAATGGAAAAAAGGCTAAATCAGACAGCTAAAATGTATTTTAATCAAGAGAAGTGATGAGTACTCAAGCTGGAATGGTGATTTTTTTCTTTGTTTTTAAAGAAGAACAGTGGTCCTTGAAGCACGGCATTGTCCGTGTAATTCAGGGCTTGAATATTCATGAAAGCACCAGAGAACAAAAAAGAAATTTGACTTATCATTAGCCATGTGTCATTAAGGTCAAGGTAGTTTTCTTTAGGTTTTCAAACAAGTGCATATGAACTTTTGAGACCTTCATTTTCCATGATGGTATTTGTGAGTTGTGAGTTTTGTCAGGCAAAAGACATGGCCAGACATATTGTGACAACCTCCAGACTGGTCTTCCTCCAAATAATTTACAAATTCAAGAGCTGAATGTCCTCCTCCGAATGACAAAATATGCTATTACTTCTTAAAATTGGCTCAAAACACTGAAGGCAGAATTCTTAATAATTACCATTAATAAGTGTGTGATTGTAGACCTGTGCATTAAAAAAAAGAATTTTCCACCTTCCATGGTAATTTGTTTGCAGCAGGGAAGAATAGAAAATTAGCAACTTTGCCAGTGGTTCATATGTAAAAGAAACAAATTAATTCATCTAAAAAATACACAAATAAACATATTAACTACTGGACCCTTCCAGCAAAACATAATATTACACATGACGTAAAAACCCAAGTTAAAGTTTGAACTACTTTTGTTAATGCTCTGCATAAATACCTTGGCAGATATTGTATGTAGACAGCATTTAACACCAGAAAGATGGGCAGAAAACCCAGGCTATTCATTGGAATGGGGTCCATGTGTGAAGGAGAACCTTCAGCTACCCCGAAACAGTTTGTTTTTTTGCTTAAATGTCTGTAAATGATCCTTGTCTTTCTATTTGCTACTGTTTTCAACATTTGAGCTCATGCCTATCAATTGCATCCAAACAGGTCAATTGATCACTTGTTAATTGTCATTGTGTAATTGTGTGTGTGTGTGTGTGTGTGTGTGGGTGGGTATAGGTGTGTTTACTTGAATGAAGCCAGCCATTGGTTAATGAGCTGCACCTGCCTAATTAAAGGCCTGCTAAATGTATGTGTGGCCTGGAGAGATTGGCAAATAACCCTGGCTGCTTACTGGAATGGGGGGGGGTCACTGTCAGTAGTGGCCATACAAACTGAAAACCGGCAATTAGGGATGCAAGGAGATCCAGATGGGAGCTGTTGAATTTGTGACAATGGAGCAGTTATGCCTGAATGTTTGCAGGTTTGAATCTTTGGTAGAACAGTGCTGTAGCATTGTTGGATTATTTAATCAGAAATACACCACTGACATAACAATCTGTAAATAAAACATTGAAAAAGACCAAAAAAAAAGAGATGCAATACAGTGGCTTCTCTGATGAGGACATCACTTACATCATCCACGGATATGATGTAAAGCCACCTTTATTTCACACCATAGTGTTTTTCATTGGTCTTGAAATCCTTCATGATGTGCTGATTCAAGATCTTCTGTATGCCATTGGCTTTGTGATTAATGAGATTATGCACCCTCCTGGTGTGTCATAATTTAGGTATTCAAGAAGCAAAAAGGTTTGTTTATGCCAGTGTTAACAGCTACTGCACAACTACCTACAACACACAGAACAAGGAGGCAGCACACTGTGTTTTGTATATTTAATAATTAGTCTTCACAAAGGTGGTCATGAGTTTCAAGGGTAGTTTGTTGAATAAAACAAGGTCTACTTTACATATAGTTGTCACTCCATGTACATAACAGAACTGACATGGAATGTTTTATTCATACCAGTTCTATGACCTGCTCCACCTCAATGTTGCGCATACTTACTGTTCACGATTTAAAAAATTGAAACTATTACTCTGTCTGTTAATAAAATGTACTGTTCAAATTACATTGGAAACAACAATAGCAACCCCCCCCCCCAAAAAAAAAAAAAAATTGACACGAGAATTGATTGCATTAAGAGGCAGCTGGCAGGCATGCATTTCATAGAGGGAAACAATGCTATTGAGAATACAACAGAATACGAACACAAGCGCTGAAAACTGTGTAAAATTTACATGCCAAGCGGCCTGCGTGTCTTTATGCTTTCGGGTACATTAACCGAGGAGGGATTTGGTGCACTCATTGTCAAAACAATGACTCATCGTCTTACACAAGGCTGAGCAGCAAGTCAGTCATTTTGTCTTAAAATGACTATCAGGCAAATTCTCCCATATGTCTGAGGATACACACACACACGTGCACTGTCATGCATGCAGACAAAAACACTTCACATTCCCACACTGAAATTACAATGATAATGAAAACAATAGATCATAATCTTTTTATTCATGTGCACCTAAAAAGTGATCATATTTTCATAACAATATGAAGAAGGAGCATCCACCTCTAAATCTACCTACTCTCAAACCTGACTGCTTTGTTATGTTATGATTAATTAGTAGTATTTGCGCTGAGGGGTGTTTAAATGTCTGTAAATGTGTTAATGGAGGTTGCCTTGTCTTCATTACAATTCACAACTTTATCAATTACTGAGCTCATTCAATCAACTTCACTGCGAATAAGATAATGGTAATTGTCATTGTCAGTGCCTGTGTCATTGTGCATGTGACGAATGTCTGGTTGTGTGCAGGCAGCTATTGGTTGACGAGTGTCACCTGTCCAATCAGCTTTAAAACTGGTGTGTGGCTGCAGCACAGGGAAGACATTGATCTGAGCAGTTAGTAGTGGTGGTTCTGACAAGGCAGGTTACTGGGTTTTTTTGGTTATTATTATTATTATTATTATTATTTTTATTTATTTATTTATTTTTTTAAATTATTGCTGTTTATTTTTCTGTGTGGTGGGTGCATCAGCCAGCATGGTTGTAATTTTGTAAAGATTTGTGGGAATTTATTGTGTTTGTAGTCATGGTATAAGACTCCAAGAGTATGCAGTATTTCTGGTCTAACAACCTCATCATCAACCCAGTCCTACAAAATATTCTCAGTCTTGTGGTTTATATCTCGCATATTTGCAGTCTCGCTGATGGTGCAAAGTCCTTCCAATTTAGCGTGTGGTGCATTTGCATGAAACTCCAAAATGTTAGTTTAGAAATTATTTTCTTAATTTCAGGCAGCATTAAACAGCAAATGGACAAATTTTAACAGGTCATAACATAAACCTTTATAAGAAACAAGGGAAAACGCTTCAGAAGTTACAATACAAAAAGTATTTAACAAAGATTTACCACCTTTGAATAGTATGTTTTTTACTCACTGTCTTGCAGAAAGAAATCATTTTCAAGCGTTGCCTGGGTTTGAATTTGATTCCCAGGCCACCCCTATCAGTACAGTCAAGTAAAATTGTCTGGCCTGCAACCTAACACCTCCTCCAGTAGACTTGAATATCCTGTGAATGGGTGCTATCATGGAAAATGTGGATATTTTTAGAGCTACTGCCTGATTTGTGGAGGTCAATGACTCTGAAATTTGCCCAAATGTGCATGAAATTTGACTGGCTTTCTAACTTTAACCTTGATGATGATTGCTGCTACCGCACAGCTTCTGTGTAAAACCTCCTTGTATAGTTAGCGTTAACACAGTTGTGAGAAACTTCCATGAAGTTCCAGAAGCTTCCAATGAATGTTCAGACAACAGCTGAAGCAGGATAAATTCTGCAGGATTTCATCTGGGGATACTGAGGTACAAAAAAAAAAACATTTTGATCTTTGTGTTTCTCTGAAAGAGATGTCATTCTTTTCAAAGCTCTGGTATTTTCTGAGCTGTTAGTGTTGAAAACAAACATGTATCTGTTTCAGTATATACATTTCCAGTGTTTACATTTTTTTAATTCTGTTGAATCATGCTTTGTTCATATTTAATAAGGGCATGAATATATAGTGAGGGCATTGTGTGCATGTGTGTGTGTCCATGTGCAATGGAACAGACAACATCCTTTGCTAAAGTACATAAGGAGATTGAGAAGGATTACTTTTGCAATTTTAGTCAATGCATTATTCTTAATCCTTTGTGTAACTGGGGGGAAACTGCCAGAAAAGAACCTGTGGTTTTTAGCAGAAAGATTTTGTTTTGACATGAAAAGGTATTCAACAGACACAGGCAACTGAAATAATGGTGAGACACAACCTTATTACATCAGTTCCACCAGTAGATTACCTGGACAAAGTAATTAAACGGTATCTGTGATAATCTGTCTGTGTGATTGTGACAGGTAAAATCAATGCAGAGCTGTAGATGTTTAAATAAGGAAATGTTTGTGTTATAACAGGCTTAAATGAGATGCACATACAAGGTACTCTTGCATGTTTTGAAACGGCATATCCAAGATGGTTCAGTAGAAACGTCACTGCGGAGCACAAAGACATGTCAGGGTATGTAACAGGAATGAGTGGAAACTCAGCCTCATCGAATGATAGCACAGATGGCCATCCAACAGAGAATATGAGAGGGGCAAAGAGCAGGCTACCCAATTAAACTGGTGCACAAATGTAAAAATGTGTTTATGCGGGTAACGCTGAGATGGATGTAGCTCTTGAATTCATCACTTTGTTCCATTTCGGTTAAATGTATGCAACCAAATTTAAGACTAAATCTGGATCTTCTTCTGTATGGTACTTTCTGGATCCCATTTTGTTTAAATAACATGGGAACATAACTGAAGACTAAATCTGGATCTTTGCCTGAGTTGAACTTTCTGGGTTTCATTTTGATTAAATATATGTAGCCAAATTGAGGACCAAATCTTTATCTTGCTCTGTATAGTACTTTATGGTTTGTTTTATTGTGTATTCTTGTCGGATTACTCAGAACCCATAACTTCTAGAATTTGTGTGGCACTTGTTTCAAGGCAAGTCATTCTTTACAGCAAAGTTGAACAGATTTTTTTTCATAAGATAATTGAATTTTTGATGACACTGCTTTGAAAGACATGTCCGCCATGTTTGTTTCAGCAATTGAAAAAGAAAAGTGTTTGTTTATTTTTATCTGGTGTGGACTTTCCACAAGCCATTGCACTTTTGAGATTTCTAAGAAAAGTCTTTAGTACATTTTGGAGTGGGAGTAGTGATGCAGTTAATGAAATTGTTCTGTCACTGTCTAAAGGTTCTCTCAAAAAGGTCAGAGGGCAAAGCAAACAGGGGAGTCCTGTGACAAGTGCTATAAAACAGCTTTTTCAGCAAGCACTCACAGTCTCTGAGGAATCCGCAGTGCACGGTCTATCTGAGTCATGATACAGAGGCAGCATTTCACTTCAGACAAAACCTGTGGCTCTGCAAAAAACAGCAGCTCTGAAACCTCTACCCTGTTTCCTGTGAAGAGAAACTCTCTGCAAAAGAGATGAGGAGTGTTGAATGGGAGAGGTGAGGAACATTTCAGGGAAATTTGTGTGAATGCGGCACAGGATGGATTTCTTTTTCTCTCATTTAAACTCTGAACCTTCTGTACTCTGCAATGATTCCCTTTGCTCAGTCCTTCAACAGGCATGAGAACCTGCTTTTGCGTTAAACGCAGAGAATACAATGTGTGCCTTTTGAGTTATTCAATTCAAAAATGTATTTTTTTCCTCTGAAGGAACCTTGATAAAGAATAAAGTATTCTTGTGAGGTGACTAAAACTTACAAAACCAAACCACAAACAGCATGGGAGTATTGCATTATAAGACTGTTTGTTTGTGTATGTCTGCAAAAATCATTTTAGTGCAGAAGCAATGACCTTGGTTAGTGCTGGTAAATGCAATGCCAATGACCAAATGGACAGCCTGAAGTCAGTCAACAAGACAGTCTGACTTGAAAATTTAATTTAAATTATTTAAAATTACCTATAGCAGCAGAGTCTAATCCACAGACCTGATTAAATGAGCATACTCATAGAAATGCCTTCAGTTTTCAAAATTTCCAAGAGAATAAAGTGGGTTTGGATGAGCTACAAACCAACAGGACGAGCATACCTTATGCTTGTTGCTAAGATACCATGCATTTCAAATGCACCTTGACAGAAAATGTGTATTAAGTAAATATCAGTTATACATGTTTTCTGGCCTTCTTATATCTGGTTGTTTCAGATTTCATTAGAATATTAACAAAGTTGCCGTACATTCAGTTATTCCCCTTTGCTGTTTTTGTTTTGCTTTATTGATTTATTTTCACAGGTCAGTTTTTGAGACCAACTAATGCTTGTTGACTTTCTTTCAGAGGAAAGACAAAAATCTCATATATAGTTACAGGCATTGTTGAAATGAAGTGCTTCTTTATATTAAGCATTCCATGAGCCGTTACATTTCTCCCAATAAAATTGTTTGCTTCTTGGGAATTACAGTGATAGTTTTCTTTTCTGTTTGAGATCTGCATCTTGGCCTCGACCCAAAAGCTCGACCAGGACAAAGGGTGTGAGACGCACCGTATGGCAGGTCCCGGCACTGGGATTCAGCGCGTCCCAAAGCCCAGCCTCTCCGGAGCTCACGCGGTTGTTAATAATGTCAACAGATCAGATTGATCAGATCAGAGCTCAGACCACAGCAGATAGGGAGATCTCCTCTGCAGCCTACCAGATTTGCTCTTGACTCCAAGGGCAAACGAAACGGATGATATAGTGTGCATAATCTGATACAAGAGAGAAAGAGAGTGTTCCTGTCACTCCAGCTATCTCTGAAAGGAAATACATCTCTGTCAGGCTCATCTCCCGTCCGCTTTCACTGCACCGGACTGAAACGCTTTCCATCCCCGCTGACAAGCGGCTACAGGTGATGAATGGCATATATGCCAGAATTCATATTTCAAGTGGCTCACGTACAAAAATTATTCATCACTATTCTGCCTTCATTATGCACACACACGGAATAACTCAAGCTTATTAAATGCGATACATTTAGGCAAAGCACGCTCTTGTTTATGGAGGGAAATCACTTCACTGCGTGTGTGTCCGAGGGTGTGCGCGCATGTGTGCCTATGTGTGCATATCCATGTGGTGCATGTGGGTGTGTATGAGTGTGCATGTGCTCGTGCATGTGTGTGTGTGCATGTGCATTGAGGTTACTCTTCATTCCTTTCATCTGAAGATGAAGCTGTGGCAGATATGAGTGTCTATGGACTCATAAACGTATGACATCTTTCTGCTACCACTCCACATCCCTTACACACCCACATACGCCTACACACACAAAGTTTTAAATACCAGGTAAGCAAAACGTAACAATAAATATTTCGCTATATTTTAAAATATATGTTAATATATTGTTTTGTTTTACTCTTCCAGTGTACACATTAAAAAAAAAACTTAAAGCAAATGAGAATACTTCAAATGTACTTCCATAAGTTCTTTCTTTCAGCATATGAGCTAGTGGTTAAATTATGTATATGAGAGAGAATTATGCAATGCACAGACTTTAACAATTTCTCATTTATAAAAATAATTTTGTTCTTTAGCTCTGCTATAGCTCACAGCGTGAACCAGACTTTACAATATACATACAGCATGAATGTATTATGAAATATACTCATAGTCCTAACAGGCATAGCAGATGTTCTTAAGCCAGGCAAGCTGCATGTCCTGCAGTTTAATGTATTATCTATTTATACAGACAGGTACAGTACACAACCAGCAACCAAACATGAGGGTACAAATGAAAGGTCTCACTGGGAAGATTCCAGCTGTAGGCCCTTTTCTTCTGTCACCAATTATATTATTAAACATCAGCTGAAATGGGTATATTAAGGCTCTTTCATTCAAATTCAGTCCTTTCGTCAATCCAAGCCCGGCTGTCACTCTGACAGGAAAACAATGCCATTTCCAGGGGAATCAGCAGAGCCGCTTTGACATTTATAGTGAAACACTTGTGCAGTAATTCATTAGACTGCACGGCACTCCGGGCGTGCCAGGGATGACTAAGCAAGTAATTAATTCAGCAACGTATAAAACGTCTCTCTCACCGGTCCCCAGTCTTTCACCCCCAATAAAATCACCACCACGTGGAATCAGTCCATAACAAATTAACCTTCAGTCACTAAGGACAGAAAGATCCAAATTCCCAGCACAGGTCTTTAAACACAGAACCCCCTGATGGAATATAATCCCAGTGAGCACATCTATAGTATCTGGTGTTTCTAGTGGCAAAAAAATAATTAAAAAAGTTAAAGGACTCAAAGACAAGTTACTATTCCACAATGAACTGGCTTTTACAATTTATAATTATTTCACAATTTATTTGTGAAATATATACTTCTTTTTAAAGATAAAAAGAGGTATATTCATGTTTGCATTCTTAAGATTCTTGGGTAAAACAAATGTCTCAAGGCCATTTTGTTCTCTTAACTTACAGTTCGAAATGAAAATAACTTTAGGAATGTTGTCAGATAAATGAAAAAGCATTGCTTTATGTCACATGCACCATCAGTCATATCCTTTCACACTAAGAGAGCTCTGAAGGCTGGTTGTTGACAGACAGAGAAAATGAGAAAACAAGACCATGTGTCAAGACCCTCTTATATCCTCCCTGTGTTAATTGCTGGCTTTCTTCCCACCTGCAGGAACCATGGTGAGCAGGGAGGCCAGCAAATGCATGCTTACAAACTCGGAGTCAGACTCGGAGGCAGCGCCACCGCTGGCCCTGGAGGGGAAATACACCCTGGATCCAAGCAGACAGGTGCGGAAGAGGAACAAGGCCCTGCAGGTGCGATTCAAGGACATCTGCGAGGCGCAGAACGAGCAGAGGGAGGCTGCCCGGCAGGCAGGGGGGAAGGGAGGCAAGCCGGTCTCCTACAAAGTGGCGTACCGCAAGTACATGACGGTGCCCGCCCGCCGCTCCATCCCCAACGTCACGCGGAGCACGGGCGTGCAGACGTCCCCGGACCTTAAAACACGCTACCAGACCTTCCCATTCGAGCGCAAGAAGGGGCACACCTTCAAACACGCGGCGGCTGTGGAAACGTTCAAGGGTCAGAACAACGGGTTCGTGATGGATGTGAAGGAGACTAAGGACACCGAGAGCCCGGGGGCGCCCTCCCATTTCGCAGGGAAGGTCAGCTATCAGACACGGGCACTGTTCCATGCCAACGACTGCTCCGACACCTTGGAGGAACTCTCCGGAGCTAACTGTTCGGACGCAGCGGCGGCCTGCTTGGACTCCTCCTTGGTCGCCTATTCCAAGGACGCGCAGTGCTTTCCTAACGCTATGGACGCCGGCGCGGACGCAGACTACAAGATCTGCAGCGTGAAAAGCAAACACCAAAAAGGATTACATCAAGCGGAGGCAGAGCCCGACCTGGCGGCCGAACGGCAGCTTCTGAGCTTTGAGGAGACCTCCTCTGCCAGACCCCTGCAGGACACGGGTTCGAAGGTCACGGGCCCCATCGCCTGGAACTCTCTGACACAGGTGGAATGCCTGGAGAGCCCATCCGCGCGCAGCAAGCGCAAGAAGGGCCTGCAGCTGAACGGGCTGCAGATGCAGCCGCACACCCTGCCGCGCGCCGGCTGCCCCTCGCAGGCGCAGTGCCACTCCAGGCCACCGGGGGCGATAGAGGAGCAGGCCTGCCCCGGGGGCGGGGGCGTGGGCGTGGGCGGGGCGAGCGAGCCCTGCCAGCAGATCGTGGCTGTAACTCAGGACGGGGATCTCAAAGCACAGCTTCAGGTGATGGAGAACCTGATCAGCTCCAGTCAGGAGACCATCAAAGTGCTGCTGGGGGTGATCCAGGAGTTGGAGAAGGGAGAGGCCCAGAGAGAGGGGTAAGAGACCGCCATCTTTACTCAGAAGCAGACCGAATCCCCCGCACTCAGCACGCTGGCTCAGAACAGGCCCCGACTCGATATTGCATTCCGGGCACAAGAATGCGGGAGTTTCAAACAACAAAGGCCCGAATGAATGATTAATGCAAGCTTATTCTATGCCTGCGCTCTCCTCCTGGCCGTAGAGTTTGGTGCAGTGGTGATCTGTAATGTGGAGGAGGCTTGCATCAGTCCATTAACACCCAAAAATATTCATTGCAGTTTCCACAGTGGGATTCGATTAAGTTTTAAGTGTCGATCCTCGCCCTCACAGCACATCATATGAAGCATTCTGTGTGTGAACATGTGTGAAAGTGTATCGCCTGTGAATGTGAATTGCTACAGGTCAGAGGAAAGGCACAGCACTCTTTTGTGATATGCTGAACGGTGTAGAAACCTATCACATTGTATCTGTTCATCGCTTTATCTTCCATTTCAGTTAAATGTCAGCACACATGAATGTCATCCAGATCACCTTGGATAAAGTGTGAACGTTCAAAAAGGAGCATTACACATGTACTCCTGTGGTATTTTCCTTGAAGCAGAACTTTCAGCAGTTAGTTTGCATAAAAGTAACCATTCCACTAGTAAACTTAAACTCTCTCAAGCTCTTGAGGGCAGTCATTAATGTGCATATACACTATACACTTAAGCTGCATAGACACATGTTATGATTACCCTCCCCCAACTAAATACAGAGTATATTTACACTCCTTACATGAGGGCCTGTTCTGTTCATGTTGACTTCTCCCTCTCCACTTCATGTAATATGATCAAGCTGGTGGCCTTGTATTTTCACCAGTATTTTGATGACTAGCATGGTTATATTTTTCAAAACCCGAATAAAATGCTTCCTCCCTTCAGGAGCACCCTGCAGTACCACATGCCATGCAAACTGATTCCCTACATCTCCCACAATGCTTCACTATCCTACCGGAAAAGTCCCATGTGCGGTCCCATGAAAAGACCTTTCCAAGACGCTAAATCCTGCATAAGTTAACGGATTTATCTCTGCTATCTGGCTGTCTCCGTTTTTCATAGTGCCATCCTCTGCATCTCCCAGAATGCATCTGGTATTTTGTCAAAATGCACCGCTATATGACGAATGCTGAAAACCAAAAACATCCACCCCTTTCTTCAATGGCAAACCCTGAGCACAGCGTTCATTTGGAAATTAAATGGCTGACAAAAATGTGCCATATTTCATTGCATTTCCAAACAACACACTGTGAAAACATTTTTTCAAAAAGGAATTTTTCATATTTTTATTAGACAACCACATTCTGCCTAAATATGTGCAATTATTGTTGACAGTATATGACTGTTTTGCTAATAGCATTCCATTACAAAATATGAAAGTAAAACATTTTTAACTGTATTTCAGTGCCATTACACTTTAATGCCACACTCAGCTAATGGGAAATTTAGTTCTGTAGGCCAGTCCAATGGCCTGCCGGAAGGCTAACTGTCAATCTCCCTGAATACCCATATACTATCAGAGTTCTATGTGCCATTTGAGGCATTTGAGCCCTACAGGTCCTCCATTGGCATGTTAAATACCTTTTGACTGTGACTATACAACATACAAGTAATGTCAGAAGCAGGTCTCCAGTTTAAGAAAATACAGCAAAATACCTTATTGGCAGGGAAGTCCATCTGAAATTGTTGCAGTGGAATAATTTATAGAGATTTTTAAAGTTCCTGCTGAGCCTGCAGACACAACTGCTACTTAAACCACACTTTTTACTTTCTAGAAATGAGGACTGGGTATCTTCAACTCTCCTCCCAGGAGTGTTGAGGCAGCTGCGGGCCTGAAACTTAGTATGAGGCTCTTTCTTTACATCCCCAACAGTGTGTCACGCTGAAATGCTTACAGAAAACTCCCTGCCCTCGCTCAAGTTCTCGGGGAGAAAATTAGTAGGAGAAGCAGTGGGGTACCAGGCTGTTTTTTTCACTCACCTGTCTCCCTCCATCTCTCCATATGCCTCTATTCAAGGCCCCATTCCCTTGCTTAACTCGAGTGGAACAAACTATCATTTTAAGCACATTCAGGTTCAGTGGGACAGAACAAATTTGCCCTTAGCTTTCAGAAGAAATCTCAGGTTTCAGAGCCAAAGCAGATGCTCTGCTGTTGTTGGGGGACTGGGGGCAAAAATTACTTCCCCCCCCAATCCATGTCCCTGTTTCTGAACATCTACAATAACTTTCCTCAAGGTGTCCTGTGCAGTACATTAATAACTGAAAGTAACTGACAGTAGCATATACCCGTCTTTTGAGATACCTGCTTAATCTGTGACCCAATAAGATAACTTTTCCTGCAACTTTTTTTTCTTCCCAGGAAACTTAAAATCAATTTCAAGCTCCAAATCGTTAAATATTCCAAACGTCAATAGTGTGTTAATAATAAGTACGGATAATTATTCTGAGAAATACTCTAGGCTCATACTTAACAAGCAATTGCATTCTTCGGTTCTTTGGAAAATAACCCTCATCTTATTTGTATGTAAATGCTTTAATCTCCTTATCGCAGCGGTAATTCATGCAAGTGTGACCTGAGACCATTGAATACAAAGATAGGAGCAGTGTTTGGCTACAGCACCACTGTGATATATCCATTACACCTTCAACTTGCCCTCCATATTTACTCAAACCCCTGAATAAACTCTCTAGGGACAAAACATGCTATAAAATAAGAAAAGTCATATATTTTAAAGTATACTTTAAACGTAATAACATTATACAGAGGAAATTCAGACCTTAAGTGTCGGAGTCAGCTGTTTGCTAATTTCTTCATTCTCCCCTTTCAACTTGTGGAGGTCAGTGGCCATTTACCCGCAATCTAAACCATGATAATGCATGCTACTAATGAATCTGTCCTCTGTGTTATATTATTTCATGTCACAGGGAAACATGAAGCCTTTGGATGCCTCTGTATAGTTCCATGAGCTTCTGCTGAGCTCCAATATGTTGGCGCATGTTCATTTTCTTGGACTTCATTTTCAAGATGACTTAACTTTGTGAATAAGTGCAAACCTCATGTTTTCTGTAATAAACTGCATCATTTGGGAACACAATGCAATGAAGCATAAGCATTATAGCACAACAAAAAATGACTGTAGTATACACACACACACACACACACACACACGCACGCGCGCACACACACACACGCACGCGCGCACACACACGCGCGCGCACACACACACACACACGCGCGCGCGCACACACACACGCGCGCGCGCGCACACACACACGCGCGCGCGCGCACACACACACGCGCGCGCACACACACACACGCGCGCGCGCGCGCACACACACACACACACTCACACACACACGCACACACACACACACGCACACACACGCACACACACACACACATACACTGCACTTGATGTGCTTTTGATCAAAGGAACACAAAATTGCTTTAAGCTCTTGTTGTAGATCATTATCGGATGTGTACTTATTACACATAATTGATTGGCGATAGCTGGACCAGCTGAAAGCAGATATCTGTATTGCTGAAATAAATGCTCCTGTGCTGTGTTTTCCTCCTGCACACCATCTTCTCACCTATTTCCCAGTATGCATAGCTTCCCTTACGAATGCAGCGCATTGGTTATTAGGTTTACCTACTGGATGCAAAAAGGATCCCCAAATAGCATTTGGGGGGGGGGGGCTCCTCGGGCTCCCAGCCTCCACAGATATTACACTATTAGACTTTTCTACAATCATATATCCAGTTTTTGTGCATGATGTATTGTAGCCTGCGCACAAGTACTGGTGTCTGCTTCAACACTGGCATTGTCATCCCTTCTTTCAGGAATTTAAATTGTTCAAATCTTTATCACTCCAGAGTCACAAAAATCTAGGTTTTAAAGAATAAACAGGCAACAGCTCATTAGTATACAATGTGGCACAAAATAATCGTAACCTATTCATTCATTAATCAGGATGAAATAATGAATCAAATGCAGCCAGTATCAATTAATGCAATCATTGTAATTATAAGATAGTTAACCTGTGAGTAGTTCTGCAATTCCAGGTTCTGCTGTTAAGAACTTTTGTTAGTTCAACATCCCCAACTTGTTATGGTCCGATCTTTCCATATTCATCAATCATTCATGAAGGTGTTTTGTTTTTAAATTTTTAAATGGTAACCTTTTAGCCTTAAAATTCCTTCAGCACCGATGTCAAACGCATCACACATAACATCCTCAGTGCGTGACTCAAACATGTCCCACAAACCACAGGGTTTTCAGCAGAACTTTTTTTAACACGGAAATCCCATTTGCAAACAACTTCGTGAAAGCGCAGGCTCATCAGCATAAAGCCATCGCGCAGACGCCTTCCGCAACTTTGATGAATCAGTTCTGTGCATAACCACGACTCATGGAATGCGCCCCGGGCTCCTTCCACAAAAGGTTTGATCATTATCAATTACACCACGGGGTTTGACTCGCTGTCATCGGCTTGTCAGCATACATTAGAGCGGCGTGGCTTATGAACCTCGGTGACACGGTGGCTCGGCTTCCCTGTTTAAAACGCAGTAAAGAAAGCGCCCAGCAGAAAAGCAGCAGGAGCACTAATGATGGATTCAGGGATTCAGGGGCAGCAGTTTGGCACAGTGAGCAGGAGCAGGGCTGGCAACCCAAAGGTCACTACCACTTCCCGCTGTTGTTCCCTTGGGGCAACGCGCTTAACTTGAATTGCCTCAATAAATATCCAGATATTGACAGCCATGTAAAAAATGTCAGCTTTGTAATGTGCCCTGGATGAGAGCAGCTGTTAAGCAAATGTAACGTAAACCTAGCGGATCTTTTTATGGTTCCCCGTTTCCCAGGCCCCAGATTTGGCCTATAGGAGGATCTCCTGACCAGCTCCTCCCGGAGCTCTCTTCCTTCCTTACCTCTTGTTGTACAAAGCTTATCAATAAACCGCTGACCACAGCCGCTGCCAAGTGGTGAAGCGTAGCCTGTGTTTGAGGAGGCGTGATGCCTGCCAGCTCTACAGGGTCCCCTACCAAACAAACAGGGCTAAGCAAAACCCTCACTGCAGAGCAGACTACCACACAAACAGAGCTTAGTTAAGCCTTTGGCACTGATTAGGCACCAGTATAGGCCAGTATGTATGTACAGTACCACCCTCTCCAGTCAAACACAAGAACAGCTACCCTGCGACCTCCACACTGCTATGACCTTTGTCAAATTCAACTACTCTCTTATTTCTAGAGAGTACTTTGATTCGATCATGCCTGTCCTGCCACTTTTTCTAACGCTGTCAATTTGCAGTCAATTTGGGCGTTCTGATGAAATCAGATCACTGGGTAAAGGTCGTGTTGCTGATTCAAAGACCATCGCAGCTATATTTTATGTTCCATAAATCCATTCCATTTCACATTTTCCCATGTTCACTGAATGTGCCCGCTCTTTATTACCGGCACTTAGCAAGTCTTCTTTTTTTCTGTATAAAAGACAGTGCAGAGAGAAGATGGGATTTTGTTTGCGCGCAAGTACTCCGCCCTTACCTCATCCAGAGGGTGCGATCTGAAGGCGCGAGACACAGGCGGTCACCCCATCAGCGCTATCGATCCCCCGAATCGGGACAGGCGCTTGCTGAGGTCATCCTTACGACCGCGTGAAATTAGGGTTCAACTCCCTCCTAATGTCATCCATCAGGCAGCGGGCGGCGGCCAGTAATTACGTCGCCAGGGGAACTGCTGCGGGCTGTCTGGTCATGCGAGCAGCCTTGAATCGGGGGGTTGGGGGGACAATATTAATATCAAACACATGTAAATGTAAGTGAGGGTGACATTAACATGTAGCAGGACAAGAGATGAACAGACACGATCCTGTATTTCCTTCACTGTGTAGGTTCATGTCAAGGCTGGCTCAATCAGCATGGTGCTGCTCTGTAGCCCCAGGGAGAGGAGGGAATGTTAGGACAGACACACAAACACACACACACACACACACACACACACACTATAAACAGAGACTTTCCAACTGTACTGTATGTCCCGCAGTGCTGTGTGCAGAGCATCCGTTCCATTGCGTTCATCATCACATTCAGAGTATTTCCATCTAATAAAATATCACAAAGTAATTTATTGTGTGCACAGAGACAGGAGCTCAGAAACATTGGCCTTTCAGAATATACACACCCTATTGTCAAGGAAATCAGGGATGCTAACAGTGTAGTTACAATTGTCCCATGTCACGTTCCACAGTATTGTGTGAGGGAACAGAGAGGTTTGATGATTCCTTCTCTCATGTTACCTGATCCTCACAGATTGTCATCATGTTTGTGGTTTAATTTTTTTTTTTAACTTCCACAACATCCCCTGATGCTGTCATGTGATCTGGCCATGGGACCATTGATGTTTACCCACCAGAGGTCCTGATAACCGCACAGTTAGTTATGGCACTCTTACAGCTCTACAACTCTTTGCCCATGTCTCTCATTTATATATTGTCTCTCTTTCTCTCTCTCTCTCTCTCTCTCTCACACACACACACACACACATAATAGCACTAGCTATCCCACTCAGCCAAACTCAAAATTAATCAAAATGGACTCACACAACTAGACTAGGCAATTGCACACAGTTATTTTTTTTTCCTAGTTAAATTTGTGATTCAAGTCAAGGTCAATAAATGCAAATGAGGTCAGAAATATGTTAACCCTCTTCATTTTCCAAATGATTTAAGACTCAATTTAAAAGCAACTTTTTTTTTGCTCAATACCATTTCATCCATTTAACAGTTTTAATTATAAAGGTCATACATTTAAAAGCGGTTTGATGGAGCCAGTAATGACGTGTCTGTCACTGTGACATAATGTAGGTAATATCCCATCCCCTTCAGTGCATTACACCTCTCTTTAAAAGCAGACCTCTTTGAAATTGAGGTCCTGACTCAATACGTAGAGCCTGACTCTTCCTGTGGCCATCACATGTTGTACTGTTTCATCTTGGCAAAAAAAAATGTATCTTTTACTGGGATGCAGGGAGTTGGTAAAACATTCAAATAGAAAGATGGACAGTGTTTTCATCTAAGTAACTAGACAAACAGGTTTCTAGAATGGAAAAAAAAACCCAAGGCGCTGTGCAACTTACCCATCTTAGACAGAAACATTACTGTTTACAGATACCTATATTAAAAGATTAGCATTGGAATCCAAAAACATGAGGCTTATAATTATTTTTTCTCTCATGACATCAATTCAGCTGAGCTAAAATCCATCTGGCACAGAGGAAAACATTTAGCTAATTTAGACCTGAAATGTCAAGTCAATACCAGAAGCATAACAAAATATACACCAATAACACACCCAGCCTCTAAAGAGACCATAAAGGATATTGGATCACCTGAGCAAACACACT
Source organism: Megalops cyprinoides (assembly GCF_013368585.1). Lineage (NCBI taxonomy): Eukaryota > Metazoa > Chordata > Actinopteri > Elopiformes > Megalopidae > Megalops > Megalops cyprinoides. The sequence continues at coordinate 5,703,051 of NC_050597.1, forward strand.
TTATTTACAGCAGCAAATAAGACCCAAGCAAATATGCCTAAGTAATCACAGTTCTAAAAGCTGAAAAAGAAAGTAGTAGGGCTATGACACTGGAAAATGCATGCCAGAGGTAATGTGACTTCAATTATCCAAGCAGAGAGAGAGGAGGCTGGGTTAAACCCTGTGAAGAGAGGAAGGGACTTGCCTTCACCATGGTCTGCTCACGCAGGAATGCTAACGTATACCTTAACGCAGGCAAATGTTTATCCCAAAGGATAATGAGGAGTGACAAAAGAAACGAGCCTGGGAGAGGCTCCACGAGGCCCTGTAATTACTCATTCAGCGCTTTTATCTTTTCCAGGCTCTCCTATCGAACGGGACAAGACACAGCCAACTGCGACACGTGTCGAAACAGCGCATGCATTATTTACAGGTTGGTGCACGGTCTTCTTACGATTACCATACACCTGCGTGCGTGATGTTTTTTTTCTGTAGGCGGTGGGCTGTCCTGGGGATAGGTTGCATGGCAGCACATGGGGTGAGAGCCAGGCGCACCTCTCTGGTAATGGGGAGTGGCAGCGCAAAAGTTTGTGGGGGGCGGCAGTGTAGCATAGCAGTAAGGAGCAGGAGTCATAACCAAAAGGTTGCCGGTTTGATTCCCGGCCAGGGCATTGCTGTTGTACCTTTGGGCAAGGTGCTTAACCCAGAAATGCCTCAGTAATTCAATATCCAGCTGTATAAATGGGTAACGTGAATAATTGTAAACTATGTAAGTCACTCTAGGTGAGAGCGGCTGCTAAATGCCAAAACGTAATGTAATGTAACAGTTAAGAGGATCAAGGAAACATCCTCCTCACTTGAGCCCTTTAACAGTGGAAGGCTTTCTTTGGCATGTGTCTTTCGGCATGTTGGGAGATTTTGGCACTGGCCTGGGGAGGAAGTGAGGCAGGGGGGGCAGGGGGGGCAGGGGGGGCGGGTGGGGCTTTAGGGAGGAAGGGAGGAACATGACGGAAAACTGAAGTGATCCGACCCAGGGAGGAGAGAGAGCGAGGTCGCCGCAGAGAGAGCAGATAAGGATTACAAATGACAGGCAGCGTCAGATTGCGGGGAATTGATTGCATTCTGTCAGCGTTTGAAGGGAGACTCTGCGCGACTCGCGGGCAAGCCTCTGATCACAGATGCTGTGAGCCGGGAGAAGCACAATATTACAGCACTTATCCTTCTGAGAGCAAACCCCAGGGAGCAATCTAGACCCAGCCGCTTCCCCAGATATCTATATTGATGACCACAGGTGTAAGCCTTGGTCAGCCAGTTTAACTCTCATTTGCACATGCACACCCCTTTTTTTTTAGCCAAAACCATGCTACAGCCAGGCTCTGCCCAGTTTACGGCTGTAATTTTTGTGGATTGATAACAAATCTCCCCTCATTGCAACACTATTCCCCATCTGGAGAGATCAGTGTGCCCAGCCCTACAATTCTCAATTCCCTGCCTCCATAGAACCCCATTCAAACCCGCCATTACAACAGGCTTTTAATATCATAAGACTATCATAACACTACTATTTATTAAAAAAAAAAAAAAAAAAAATGCCCAATAAAATCCTTTCAGTCCCCAGCAAGTCATTTGAAGTTGGGATACATTTAATTTAACTGTATAGGTTGGGGAAATTAGCAGTGGGTCCCATTTTATTTCTCCCCACAACCACTGAACCTTGATAAGGGGTCCGACAGGGACTCTCTTACAGATAGTTCTGCAGTGCTGTACAGCAGAGAGGTGAATCGCTTACTTGAGCAGAGAGAGAAAGGTAACCATCAAATTGTGCTCGAGGTGAAAAAGAGACCTTTCCAGCTTTCTGGTGTCAATGTGATCTCTCACCAGCCATTGTGTAAAAAAGACATCAGACATACTGAATCAAACTAACCCCGTCCAAAGAAAAGTTTCAGCTTTTCAGGCCAAGAGATGCATGATCTAGATGAAAAAGCTGCAAAAAATAAACTCTGAATGATACGCATATTTCGCATACGCATATTTGGAGTATAACTCCAAACTGAGTATGCTGCCAATAGTCTTGTTTCTATTCCAAAGTCATCATCACACCAAGACACAATGTGAACACATTTAGATTTTTGCTTCACAGTGTCAATACCGAGCAATGCGGCGAACTAGAGACAATACTGGTGCACACAGGCATACTTGACTGTGGAGGCATTTGTCAGTATGCATTAGCGCGGATGAATTAAGATGGCTTTGAGATTTGAATCATATCCTGTTCTGCAGCATTGTTCCCAAGGGGAAAGGCGTTTGCACCTTTCAACTGCACCGAGTGGCATGGAAACATGCTTTTTTTTTTTACATCCTTTTCAAAAGACGAGGATCTCTCTTTCAGGGGCGATGCGTGCAGGGTTCTTAGGATGAAGCGGAATCAAATTTAGCAGCTTCGTTCACACTGTGGGTAAAATCCAATTATGTGCATCCGCATTCAAGAAATCCCTCTGCGTGCACACGGGTACGAGGGAAGGGTGTCATAAAGGAAAAAACTACAGCAGATTTTCCACACAAACACATTACCCTCAGCACACCACGGTGGCACGGACTACGCCAGATCCAGAGTCTCACTCAATACTGAGTCATATTCTCACTGTCTGGCTGGAGGTGCTCGCTAGCATCATGAAAAGTATGATCCAATTTAGCTCGATTCACTTTCATCATAACAGAAAATGTTTCACCGAAGCCAGGAGGGAAATTTTGCCAATCACGTCCACTCATGAACAAAGTATAGTTTTATTAAAGGTTTCAGATCATTCAACCATCATTCAAATTCAGCACATACCAATCAGTTTGACCCTCTTCCTCTGCTTTATGCTAGAGACCTTCCGTATGGGTTTTGGTGGTTGGATTGAAGGGGAACTGTGGGGCAAAGGATTGGTTATTCTGGTGAAAAACCGCAACACCCTTCAGAACCAAGGGCATCTGGATGGAGGGAAATAGCTTGTAGAAATGATTAATGTAATTAGTTTTTTTTTTTCCTTTTCCGATGATCTATAATCTGGGAATACTAATGTGATACAGCACATTTGCCACAGTCTAATTAATGACCATCACGGCATGAAAGGGTACTGAAAAAGAATTCAATTTATTTTAAGACCAGTGCTTTAAGCCACAATGAATATTGTGCTTTGTTCATTTGGCAGCCCTGTAATCTAATCATCTAATACCACGCAGGCCATGGTCTAATGTGCTGATCAAACTAGAAGATATCTTTAAAAGGTCTGGCACACTGCTTTGGGCAATATGCAGCTTCTCTCCTTCTTTTCTGCATTATATGTATATGGAAAAACTCTAGGCGCCACTACGGCATTAACCTACAGCACGCTGATGTAGGCTCACAGACCTGAAAACTTGTCTGCTGCTATTCCACAGTTACTGTCCCACCATCCATTTAGACATGAAATTAAGTGTCATTCTGTTTTATAATACATACAATAACTTATACAATACACTGTCTGGAAGGCAGTGAAGTTGAAAGAGATTCTTGAATTCATACTCAGAAGCCCTGGCCCATGGTAAAAGAAGGTACTTCCAGTTCTGTACACGAGCCGAACCGAGGGCCTTTTCATATGAATGCGGGAGGCACGCGGAGCCGGACTGGCAGGTTTATGAGCTCTGAGATTCATTGCGTGGAATATGAGAGCCACAGAGGGAGTGCTGTTTCGAATGAAGAAGTGAGGACTCTTGAGCTATCTCCCACATGCATGTGTAAGGTATTTTGGTGTGAGGCAGGAGATAGCACTGCTCGCCCCCCACCCACCCCTTCGTCTCTGCGCGTGGCAGCTGGTTGTCATAGATACAGCGATGATACCTGTGGGAATGGTGGAACTGAGGGGGCACAAAGTGGAAAAGTCAGTTCATATTCTGTGGGCAGATGAGAGCCAGGCTGCAGACAGCAGACAGAGAGAGGGGCAAACCCGCCGTCTCCTGTCTGGACCATCCATTCGCTCGGCACACCGGGGAGAGAGGAGAGGTTAACAAAGAACAGCTCTTCAGAATGAGCTCAAAAAGGTGCTCCGAGCAGACGACTTACTTAGGGAATTTGCGGCGTGGGAATAAATACCCTCTCCGGTGGTGGAGGGGCATGATACCTCACCACACACAGAACAGAAAACCCTGTCACAGCTCTCGCAAAGAGATGATGATAAGTTGGCAGCGCGGCGAATAATGAATCTTTCATTAAAGAGCTTTTGAATATTTTCAAAGAGGAGATGATTATCTTCCCAGAGTGTCCAAGATTTCTAATGAGGCAGCACTGGATATTGGTTTTTGCAGGCTATATGTGTTTCAGTTCCCAGGTCGAACGCTTTTGTGCCCATTTTCAATGCTTCTGAAAGGAACTGAGTGGTATTTGGCCTGCAAGATGACTGTTCATTTAATGAGGACAGATTGTGATTGCTTCTCAAAATATAACCAGCAAAAATGGAAAAATACTTGAGTGCTTTAAACATTTTATGTCAGGAGGCTTCTACCTCCCACTGCATCACTGTTTACGCTAAAGCTTGTTATCCAGCTAGCTATTTGTTTTGTTTATAATTTTGGCTACTGGTAACCAGCCAACCAGCCAGCTAAATAAATCTTTTTGTTAGTCATTGATTGCTGTTTTAACTTTTTAATACGTATTAATACTTTGCTGACATTCTATGTTCTCCACAACAATGATTTGAACTGAGTAAATTTCAGCTTCCCACACTGATTCGTCAAGCTCCAACACCTCTCCATATTTTGCTGAGCGTAACAGCCTGTGTTTATGGGAGTGCTGCTGCCACTGACTGTGCTGTAGGATACACATCCATGCAGCGTCCTACTGTCCAGATCAGGAACAGTAATTGTTTTCTCATATTGTTGTTTCATCTGTTGAAAAGTGTTGAAAAGTCCTGATTTTTTTTTTTCTTTTCATTTTCTAATCGGTTTTACAGTCTTGCAGTTTTTGACCTTGCGCTTGGCGGCAGGAGATCAAGTCAGGACACACACACACACAAAGTCCCTTTTCCTTCAATCTTCCCTCAACTTGACTTGACAGAGGCCCAACTGAAAAGGATGGAATGTATCTAAATCAATCTCTTTTCAAATATTTCTTCTGAAGCCAATGGTATATGTCAACATTGTACTGTTATAGTCTCCTGCCATATTTCTAGCACTTGAAATGAATGAAATAATAAAAAGATTTTAGCATAATTTTGTAAATCCCTTAGAGAAATACAACCAAGCTTTTCAGGTAGCTGTGATCAAAGGAGCGCCTGTAATGAGGCCAGGATAGACTGGGCGTGCATCAGTGCAGCTGTCAGTTGGAGGCCTTACCCCATAAACAGAGCAGTGTTTTAATATGACATCACGTGATCTACTTTGCCTTCCTACACCAATCCAGCAAATGTTGTCGTACTTTTGCATTATAAACCTCATCTCAGAGACTGCAGTTCACTTTAGGATTTAATAAAATCTGAAAATGCATTTCTGTTTTTAAATATGGTGAGATGAAACCCAAATTTCAGGTGTCGTCCCCCCCCCCCCCCCCTTGTGAAATCTGAAATACCGTTTGCAATGCATAAATTCTGTGCTTATTTTTGCAATGTGGTCATTTTTATAAATGTCATGAGTTTGGCAGAGCTACCAAAAAATATTCTGCGAAAATGTAAAAACATAAATACAAAGTGCAGATGTGGTTAAAATTAATTCCCTCATAAACTCTTTATGTGCAGTAAGGAGGTGTAGGTACATTTGTTCCTTGTCACTTCCAAATGCCATCTTGTGACCGGCTTTATTAACGTTAAAAGCTACTGTAGCCAAAACAACCTTTTTTTTACTTGGCCTATTTTCATCTAAAGTAAATTCATTTTGAGAGTTTTTTTTTTCCTGTGCTCTTCAGAATTCTGCCTAATTGTGAAGGTTTGTTAAGAGCCAAATCACAATCTTCATCTCATATATGCTTTGCGTTAAAGCCTGCTGCTCCAGGACTGCAAATTTCCTGCTGTTTCACATGCAAACAGGAGCTGTCAGGGTTGAATCAGTTTTTATTGGTTCAAAATTTCCATTTATGTTCCCGTTTAAACGAAATGATTCACTGCAAGGCCTTTTTCCTGTCTGGAAATATAAAAACATTTGATCAGATTATTTCGCCCAGACACACTCTGACACATGGGCTTTTGTATTCACAGATGGTCTTATTGATGAAACACTCCATGATCAGTTTAATGGGAACAGTAAAAATACACTGATATAAATATATTTGTAATGACTGAGAGGAACAGAAAAATGGAGAGAAAAGGAATATGATTCCTTTTGTGACAACCATTTCTAATGTGCCTTGTGGTCCAGGTAATTTGGGCTGGTTTTATGAAGTCTTGTTACATCACTGTAGACAGGATCAGTTCTGAGTGTGACACAGAGGAGGTAAGGGATGAGGTATGTAAAGGAATATAACCAGGGCCCATCCCTTTGTTGTCAATGTTATTTAATGGGCTGGCCGGTCACACCAAAGCAAACTCAACTGGGCACAGATGCCCCACATCGCACAGATAAATATCTCAGCAGATCTGAGCAGATCCTCGAGCTGCGAACCAGCCACGCTGAGGGCTTCATCGAAAACAAAAGTGACTCTTCAGCTTGAACCTCTTCCCCTGGCGGGGACCGCCACTTTCCGGGCCTGCCCACTCACAGCCTGGCCGCACGCCTGGCGTTAAGGGACACGCTTCACGACAGCTGGCGATAACAAGGACACAGGAGGCAGACCAAAAGGCCAGCGATGGAGATGTGACATGCAGGAAACGCTCTGGGGAAGCTAGAAGTTAGAGGCATTATAGCTTGACCGAGCCGCCAGGAGATCATCTTCGTGTGGCGCTATGTATGACCCCTGCACATTATATCTACAGAACATCTGCTTCAGAGGGAGATAACTGTTGACAACTGCCGTAATGAACCAATAGGGAGGGGGTGGTAATCGGATCCTCTTCTTCTATATGACTAATGAGAATGATAAACTATACAAACTGAGGGACCCGAATTACCACTGAGATAACAGCTAATGACCAGTGGCTAATGCAATGACTATGATGAATGGGAACAGACAGGCTGGTTCCCTGACTCTATTGAATGTGGAATTGACGTGAATAGGAATGACTGCAGGTACTTCGGAGTGGATCACTTCCAACTCCCCTCCAGATATTGCTGTGTTGGACTTATGAATTAATATCCAACAGTTGCATATGCAGAAATGGTAAAAATGAGTCGTAACTGTTAAGTACACAGTTACGTATTTTGGTGCCATTCATTATTAAGAATTCAATGCTAACATTTATCTGTGGAAGCTAGCATTTCCAGCCATTTAATGTGAGTTCATTCGGTAAAGTAGGGAGAATGGACTTAAATGACTTCTGTCCTTAAAATCTATTAACTGATCAGAGTATGTATATACACACTAACACATACTGTGAGTATAATCCATGATTATAAATGATACATTTCAAATCTGAACACGGGAACTATCCTATTTTTGTCAGTGTGGATAACACTGTCAAGTCAACATTGGCTTAAGTTTGAATATGGATTTGAGTATCACTTACTAAAGAATGCAGCAGCATTAATCTCATAATCTATACCTGCCAACTGTTTAATAGGTACAACAGACAATTACTGATTACAACATGCATTTTTGAATTTTGAATTCTGAATTTGAAAACAGACCCACCATCACAATGATTGATAGCAATGAATTATGTCATTTTACATTTCTGTAACAAATATAGACTCCATCTGAGCACAGCCTCGGGCATTTATTGTTCATCTCCATATATATATATATATAAATGAAATATATGATGTCTATATATATATACACATATATATATGACATTGTCTATGATTCTGCTGGTGAGCCATTGGATGGCCATTTTACATTTACATTTATTCAGCTGGCAGATGCTTTTATTCAAAGCAACTTACAACTGAGATACAATACAACACCACCGAAAAACCATCCGGATAGCCATGCCTCAAAACAGAATAACGTATTAAAAGATACCATAATTTTATGATCACAGCTGTACGGTTATTAGTTTTCATAGTAAAATATTTATGCCATAAACATATGCATTATATTATGTATCACTCATTCACAAATGTAATGAGTACAGGACTCATTGGATCAGTATAGACCCCATTTCTGACTGTAGTCAAAAACAGTCCTTTTTTCTTTGCTTTTTAACTATAATCCCTAACGTCCACAGCCTTTCCTGGGTAAGAGTATTGTATTTCTCAGAGAGAAAGTCCACCAACAGCCACTGTGTAAACAAATTATATGTATGTGTGTGTGTGTGTGTGTGTGTGTGTGTGTGTGTGTGTGTGTGCTTGCTTATTATACCGTAAAGCAGCCTACCATGTAATTGAGCTTGACCTGGGTCAGCTTTATTTAATAGTAACACCAACGGCGGCGCTTTGAACATTCATATTGCAGTTCCCAGCATTGTAAATCATAAGAACGCTTCAGTGGATTTCATTGCTGTCATATTATAACCCATGTCAAAAACAAACAGACATGCTCTTCTCGTAACATGAATCACTTTGATTCAAAAACGGATTTTTTTGCGAGGATGGGTTTGAATTGAACCTCATGTTTATTCATTTTTTTTGTAAATGCAGTAATGAGATCCCTCTCATTTTTTTCAGTTGAGTTTGCATTCTCAAGTTCTCAAAGCAATGGAAGAGAGAGATTAACAGGAAGTGCAGCAGGACTGTGGGACCAAGCACTGTCTGGGGCAGCCCTCCCCCTGATAAGCAAACCTTAATCGCTTTAACATGAATACCTGGAAACGGTCATTTTGGTCATGAGCTCGGTCCCGTCAGAGTAATGATTAAACAATCCAAAAAACTCACAAAGCCCTTAATACCCACTGCAGCCATGATTAAATTGCACTGCAGTGAAGAATGCCAACAGCAAAGGACAAGCACAATAATGAAAAAGGCTTGTATAGCTAAACGTCCCAGTACAGCAGACCCTTTACCGAGATCGAGTAAGAGATGCCCCTGGCACAGCTACACGTAGGCTTTTCCCAGTGACCGCGCCGAGCTGAGTACAGTATGATCATAGCTTTTATTTACTTCTCATATCAGCAATGCATTCCATGAGGACCTCAGATATTGAATATTATAACAATAGAATGGCGATAAAAAATAAAAGTGTACAAAATAAAAAATGAGTAGTAACAGCATAAATAGGGTCACTTGATTACAGCGTTAATTGCATGCTTCTGCCAGGCCATTAATTAGTGCCCATGCTGTGCAGTGAGACCTGACTGGAATCTTCTCCAAGTGCTGTGCATCCCACTCAGAAAAGTAGGAACCGAACACAATGAGCTGTAGTATGTTTTGATATGCCTGCAGCATGCCCTGTTAGTTATACATATGTATGTAAATAGATATGTCTAAATAGATAGATAGATATGTGTAAATAGATATATCCTGCCCTGAGCCTTACACTTCTGCTTGTCGGTTCTCTCCACCTCTGCATTCTTATTTTGCACAAGTTTTTAAAAAAAAAAAAAAAAAAAAACACAGAGTGCAAAACATCCTTTGTTTACCACTATTTTACCAATCACATTTGCTGTCACGTTATTTGAGGAGAGGGTGAATGAACACAATAAGTTTCAAAAACTAGAACCACTTTTTAGAACCACAATACACCGAAAGATTTAAGCTTTTATAAAGCATTATAAAGCAAGGCAAATTTCTGTCCGACAGAAGCCCGTGTTAAAAATCACTGTAAAGAACTCAGTCACAGTGCCTTGCTGTGGGTACATGCTGCTGCTGGTAAGCAATGTACAGACAGAGTATATGTGAATAATTTGCATCCCGTGATGCTGCTTTCTCCAGTCCTGGGACTTCCCTCTTCTGAATGGGCAGCGTTTTAAGGGATTAAGCCTGCCGCACTCTGCAGGGGCGCAGTGGCTTTAATCTGAGTGTTTCACTTTGAGCGAAGCTGGAGTCAGCTGTCTGGTGGCCAAGGGATTACAGCTGACGGAGAAAACGACTCACAAAAATGATTTATAGCCCTGAGCCCAGACATTACCTTACTGAGGTGATAATGGTGAAAGAGAGAAAGTGACAATGCCTGCCGTCCAGCATCACTCAACAGCTCAGAGACTGCCCATTACCTTAATATCCACATCATACCGCTTAGTAGGACATCTTTGCTGTGTGTCAGGTCAAAGGCATAAAAACACGGATGTATGTATGGCACTGAAACACCTGCACTTTCAAATGTATCCTGGCATAAGGTGATGGAAGTTTTGGGTTGGAAGAAACATTATGGCCAGAACGCAGGGGGTGGGGGTGTGCCAGCCTATGGACTACTCCATATTCTCTGATTTCATCTGGAGTTATCAGCCAGTGTGCTCTGGATTATCAAGCCTTAAATTCATGTCAAATTAAACATGTGATTTTGCAAGCTTTCCAGTGGAATATTGTCAATTTTCAATACATTCAACAGGGCTGATGTAGCCCACTAGATGACTATTTTTGTAGGGTTTTATTTGAAGCTTTAGCGTGGGAGAACATGAATGGAAGCCTTCTTTTGGGATTAAAAATTCTTTTGAGAAAACAATATGAACAAACAACAAAAACATAAACCCAAGACACATGACCCTTCACCCCTAAAATGTTAATTCACCTTGTTAGAAAATCTGATATATGTAAATAGTGCAATGCAAATTGGTGAAATGAAAATGTTCAAAGTATTTTTTAAGTGAACAAATAATATTCTGTTAGAGAGGCAACTATGACTCACAAGCACCCAGGCAAAATTTTTTGCTGTAAACCAACTGCATTATGGTAACATATTCACAGAGGATCAGATGTCTCATTATGTTGAACTTTTTCACATGTTGAACTTTTTTTTGTTGTTGAACTTTTTTTGTTATAGCACATAACAAAGCACATTAGTCCTTCAAATTAATGCTTTTTTTGGTTGATCTTCAGCTTTACTTTTCTTGTCCGGAGACAAGACTAATAGGTTTTTGACAATACCCTTCCCTATTCAGGTTGTAACCCATGGCATCTGAATATTATTGACAACTTGTGCAGAGTTTATACTTTGCAAACTTTGCTAAACATTATGCTTGAGTTCCTGTGACTGTCTACCTTCTCATATTCATTTTGTGTGAGTCACACATCGAGTTTAAATATTAATCTCTTTTCAGATTTCTATTATAGATATTCATTGGCTCTGCGAGTGCTGCGGATGACCTTGGCATACAGGTTTTGAATAGGAAAAGACAGAGGCAGGGTGTGACAAAGTGGCAGAGCTTTTGAAAAACCAACTGCATGGTCTTACACGTAGCATAGTGGTGGTATGTGTGCGGCAGTGTAGCATAGTGGTATGGAACAGGGCTGGTAACCAAAAGGTTGCTGGTTTGATTCCCTGCTGAGGCAGTGCCGCTGTACCCTTAAGCAAGATACTTAACCCAGAGTTGCCTCAGTAAATATCTAGTTGTATAAATGGATAACATGTAAAACACTGTAACCTGTGTAAACTGCTCTGGATAAGAGCATCGGATAAATACTGATAATGTGGTGTAACGTGATAGCGTAATGCAATGTAACATGTGGTTGTGTCTCTCTGTGTTGCAGCGTGGAGCTGGACTTCAAGCAGCAGGAGGATAAGTTGCAGCCGCTAATGAAGCGGCTGTGCCCCACTGAGGACCTCCCCTTTCCATCTCTGCCTTACCCCCAGGAGGCCTTCACCTCTACCCCCAAACGCAAATCCAAAACAGAGTCCAAGAAGCACGCCCGCTGGAAACTCTGGTTTCTATAAAAGCCTGCCTCTGCTCCTCTGTTTTTTTTAACGGACTGAATTGATTGAATCCTGTTAGAGACTGGACAGAAAACGGATTTGGACAGAAGACGGATACCAGTTATCTCGGTCATCAATGCAAACGATGAACCTATAGTGCGTTGTGTTTACCAAAAAAAAAAGAAAAAAAGGATTCACCCTTGTGACTAATTTCCGGAAGTGGGGCATGAAATTACACCTGGCCCATTTCTTTTGCAGATCAAGGAGGGTGAGAATCTGGATTAAGGAATTGGATTAACTTTTTCATTTTTTTTTCTCCCAAGAATGAAATCTAATGGAGTGAGATTTATTTTGATTATAAGCTCACCAGACGTTAGCGTCACATTCTTTTCATATGCCACGCCTTCGTTTTCGTGAGGATCCTTTTAACACCCCCCCAACCCCCCCACCACCTTATTGTGTTTCTCCACAAGAGATCTTTCCGTGACAGAGGAAGAACATGAGACTGTGTGGAGCGAGATCTTCTCTACAGACCTCTTTAACAGCATATCAGCATATAGGCAAAGCACAACTTTTCCTTCACGAACCATTGGGGGTACATTTTGTACGTATTGCACAGGAGAATTGCCTGTGCGTACAAACACACAAATGCATATATACATACATGAAAACACATGCGCTATTCTCCTGTGCAGTGATACAGAAGGAAGAAAAAGAAGAAGGATTCAAATGAAGCCCAGGAGAACAGGAAGCTCACTGTGGCTTTTCCTGCTTTTCCCTGGTAGTACATCTCGGTTCTGATGGATCAATCAGGTGACCTTGTGGTGGGATGGCAAAGTAGCTCCACATATTCTCAATTTGCAGTTATCGATTGTGATATACAAAATAATAAGTGCTATTTTTATATAAATATTTATTAAGTTAGGCATCTCATTGTAATTTTCTAAAAAAACAAGAATATATAATAAAGTATACATAATTAGACAAATATATTCATTTAAATCTCACATTAAGGTTCTTTTGGTTTATTTGACTGCTGTTAAAAGAGTTGGTTATTTGTGAACTGCACACTATTTTATCAAGGCCTGAGTGCTTTTTTTAATCAGCTTTGTGGTTGCGGAGAAGACGTATAAAACTAAAAATGAAGCTTTATTGTTACACTTCTTGAAAAGGTTCAAGTTTATTTGTCAAACCCGTGTTTGTCTCTCACACGCAGACAGGCTTAAGCCAAGCTCACACACGGACAAAAGAACGGCAAACTGACCCGCTCACTTTCAACAGGAAAGCACTCTGAATGTGGGTTGCTTCACTCATTTTCATTTCTCATTCTGTCTGTGAGAGAAAAGGAGTGATTTAGCATCTTGAACAACTTCCTCTCTGCGGACTTTTGGCTAACATGCACCTCAAAGTAATTATACAACAGGAGGTCAGATGGGCTTGTGTCACTAAATGATGTTATCCTAAGGACTCCATTCATTGGGATCCCTGCAGCTTCAAGTGCTCTGGAAGATTCTTTGATGCTATTTGTGGTTCTTCAATATCCTCCTTCGTACAGCATTTAAAGATTAGAGGAGTCATTACAGTTCTCTATTACGTTTATATTGAATAATTCTGGTGTTCGTATGTTGAGAACACAATAGCTCCACTTCCCCTCAAAATCACATGGTAAAACGGCCGCAGATGAACTATAATGAAAAATATTGGTGGGTGTTTCTAGACTTTGCATACATCACATTGTAGAGTGGCTAACAGGGCTTTACCAATTCAAAGAGAACTGCTTACTGCATTTGTTTTATAGTGATGATTATCACAGCTCAACTGCTAACTACACATGCCAAATCATGCCAGAACACTGCCCAAAAGAGATACCTGTGCCAAAATGTTTTAGAAAGCACGGTGACAACTGATGCTTAGCTGGAAATGAATCTAATCACACCACCACAATTTTTCCACTGTTTCAAAAAGTAATTACAGTATGCCCAATCCAGATTCAACCCCAATATTTTCTTACTCCAAAAGGTATGCAACAGTGTGAAGTTACACAGCAGTTACATGGTATTTACCCAGGTATGTACAGTGTAACTGCCCTGCTAAATCATTTTTTTTCAGTACTGCGTCTGAGTGAAGGCACAAAAATGTATTCGTTCTCAAAAGTTAATGCACTGCTTCACTTGCAAATCAGCTCACATAAACACCATGCCCATTGATTTCCACTGAAAATATGTGACCACACCATTCTATATGATGGGGTTATAATGGAGTTATTTCTACTGTAGCATATTGAGAGACATAGACGTGTATCTGTACCTTAAGGAAGTGCAATTGATTTATTATGTGCAATACTATGTATTTTATACTGTTTTTAAGGAAAAGGAAAGCATTTATGATATAAAATTAAATGTGGGGAAACTATCTGGAGTCCTTTTGTATAAATTCAACTAAATTGTTTTTTTTTTCTTTCAGTTAGCTAGTTTGATCAAGGCCAAAAACAAAGTATGTACACGAAAATATTCAGTACACAAAAGTGTGCCTTGAAACCCTCTTCACAATGGCACACGGGCACATGGGATATGTGGTCATGCTGCTGATGGTGCTGAAGCTGCCAAGTCATTGGCTGCCATGATGCATTCTGGGAAATATTGACCAGTCTCTTCAAAGCTCTCATAATGTGACTGGATTAAATGCAGAAGGGAAGGCCACCACTGTGCACTGTTGGTGTTGTACTTCTGTCCACCGCTGCTTGTTTGAGGGTAGAATCACTCACTACGTGTTGCAATCTCATCCATATCCTCAGAGTGTACACTGGCATAACATCGGAGAATGAAGTAGTGCTCAGAGCTATGAAATAACTATCTGAACACCACAGATATGATACATCTATTACTTATTACACGCTGTATTATAATACAGCATTCTGCATTATATGTGGTCATTTTCAGCACGCACTTTAAATATGTCACATATATATATTTAGAGTATGAATTATGAGGTAATTGCAGGCATTATTAGTATTATCACTTCACATCAGGTCTTTTCCAAGATGCCTGAAAATGTAACCAAGGAAAAAAGAGAGAAATTTTACTGGTACAAAAACTCAAAGACCAAGAGTACATTTTAACTTGTGAACGCTCGAAAATGGGTTATGTGCTGTAAGGTATCAAACAGCCGGGCACGTTGCTATAGCAAGATGGATGCTTTCCAAGCCTGTGCGTCTGCTCTGTGAAACACCGAGTATCACTCATATAAATTCTGCATACAGCGCCAGTGCAGCCAGGAGGGGGGGGTGGGGGGGATGAAAAAGTTAATGCATGAATCTAAATCTGAGGCTTATCCTGGAGGAGCAAGGTCGGCCACGCCGCAGTCCTGCAGCACTCTGTCCATACTGCAAGAGCGAATTATTACCAGGGCTTGGTACAGGGAGATCACGGCGGGACAGGGCTGAATTTTAACTGAGCAGGGGTGCCCCTTAAAAAAAAAAAATCAGGCCAGCTTTAGCACTCATTAAATAATAATAGGCTACTTCTAACATGGTGCTTAAAAGCAGCACTGGCTGCCTGAATTCTTGTATGGAGAGCACTGAATTTGAAGAGCTGGCTCGCATACAGTATATCCATGTCACATCAACAGAAACTGCTAACCATTGTTATGGATGTGAATTAATGGACATCCAGGCCTGAGGTTCATGCGTGTGTGTACCTGTGTGTCTACCTCTACCTTCCACTCTGCAGGACAAAAACCCAGTATTTTTAAATGCATGTATAGTCTTATGTTTTCTAGTCAGTTGATCCTGTATAAACATGAATAAATGAAATTAAAGTCATTAAATGAATCCCTGTCAGGTTAAAGTGACAATCCACAGCAATCCGGTGCCGATATTTGCATGCGTAGCAGGCATTTAGCTGAGGGAACAGATAGAGGAGACGAAAGTGGGAGAGAGAGAGAGAGAGAGAGAGACAGAGAAGAGCAGAGATGAAGGCTTCATTTGGGGGTCAGATATCACATCGTCTCAGGCCCCTGGGTCCTTAACCCCAGTAACACACTGAGCATTCCCTAGATAATGCCGTGTATTAACCCAATCCAACCCTTTCAATCCCCCACTCAGACAGGGCTTTGCTAAGCCGTCAGCTTGTCCTCCCTACAAAGGCGGCACGCACAGCCGGGTAATTGACTTAAAGAAGCAATCAGATGTTTCACAATGCCCACTGGGGATGTCAATATGAAGGGCAGGAGCCCCAAACTGAAGCAGAGGTTACAGAGCTCGGCTGATGCATGAAATCAGCTGTGCAGAGGAGACCCGGTCTATGGCGTTCCCTGTTCTGACCGAGCCCCCCACCCCCACGCATCCCCTTGATCTGTACACGCTGTACAGCCGTGTGCTTCCTGCAGAGACGGAGGCTGTGTGATTAGAGCCGAAAATTCCGCCGTTAATCAGAGAGCGGTCGGCTCCGCGGCGCGGGTCTGACAGGTCACACGAAGCGTCCGCGCCCTGTCTGGAACGCGGCGACCCGGTTCGCTCAGGATTCAGAGCCGCCTGTCATTGGCTGTGACGGATGAGTGACAGGCCGAGAGGGCTGAGGCTCCGCACCTGTTGGGGGGGGGGGGGGGGCGAGGCAGAAGGCACACCACAAAGACCCCATTAGTGACCTGTATGACAGTGCAGACAAGCTGGCCCACTCTCCCTCAACAATGGCATCCCCTTACAGGTGTACTACA
Organism: Megalops cyprinoides; assembly: GCF_013368585.1. Taxonomy (NCBI): domain Eukaryota; kingdom Metazoa; phylum Chordata; class Actinopteri; order Elopiformes; family Megalopidae; genus Megalops; species Megalops cyprinoides. The sequence continues at coordinate 5,719,576 of NC_050597.1, forward strand.
CCCTGCTCTGCTCTACCTCATCTTGTGAATGAGGTGTTTGATGCTCAGAGCCATTAGTCCATTACTGCGCTGCTCTGAAAAAGGTGCACTTCATGCGATGGCTGTCACAACAACAGCCAAAAAAAAAACACAGGCAGAAATATTCCTCTCCTATTTCTGTAGGCCATTAAAATATGTGTTGATGCTTATATTGTACATCAGAAACGCAAGCAGGGTGTAGGAAAAACAAAACCCATGATTGTATTGGATGGAGAGGGTAGAAGCTGTTTTACTTCTTCAGGGAAGCAGATCAGATATGAAGAAGGACCTGCAGTCAAATGGGAGGCAACATAATTTCACTGTTTGGGTGAAAGATGAACTGAAATGGGAGTGTCTATGTGAATTAGCGAGAGGTTATGACATGATGCTAGCTGTGAGTGACTGTGCTGTGTTTAGTTAGCTGTGCTGTTTTTGAGTGACTGTCCTGTGTTTGAGTGTGTGACTGCAGGAGGTCTGCTGTGGATGGAAAGAGGCCAGGCTGAACTCTGCAGGCTGCTGTGAGAGACTCACTGCACCCCACAGCAGCACTGTAGGAATAAACCCAACACCTAGTTGACCGATGACGTCAAACACTGACACCTCTGTCTGCTGGTAAAGGTGTGGTGCAGAAAGAGACAGAGCTCAAGAAATACGTTTTCTTGGTTTACTAGGTTCATGCTTTGCTCTCCTGAATCTCAGTACATTTAGCTTGGAGGTTTCATGCCAGAAAAATGTCTGAGTCCGTTTCATGACTTCTGATGGCATGGGGCCCCACGCCCTACCACTACACCACACTGCTGCTTGTATCATTATTTATTACCATCAATAAAAAACAACAGATCGGTCCTGTATTAAAAAAGAACTGTGGTGAGTGGATGAGAGTTCGACCTTGACACAGGCCTCTGAAAGTTACCCACACATTCCACTGACCACATTCTGATGCAGTGCTGGCGAGGTTCTCATCTTTACCACCTCTCTGCCAGGTAATTCATACCCAACAGCTACGTATCTGAACAGCTGCAAATGTGATGTCTGAACAAACCCTTGATCACATTCTGATAAACTGTACCCTCTCCTATTGCTGTCCATTCAAAGCCACCGTACAATGAGGGAGCAGTTATCTATGAACCATTATGGCCAGTCATGCATACTGCAGGGCCTTTATGAGTCCCGATGTTGGCGTTCCTATCACTCACTCAGGCTCATGAAAATGCATGACTTCAGACTGACAGTAAATTTATGGAATGACTGATAAGTACATTAATTGATATCGAACTCCCATTAAATGAGCCCGGTGCATGTGAAAACAGCAGGAGATAATCCATATATTAGATTGCATGAAGGAGATCACATTAGAAACGCTCTCTGCATTGGGTGGCAGACCTTAAATACATAAACAACCCTTCAATAAAAAAAGATAACAGCAGCCAGGAGATAAAGCAGGGCGCACAAAGTAGATATAAACAAGATTTTGATTGCTTTTCCGTCACTTGGGATTTGAAACCCAGTTATTGAGGATTCAACGAGCCACGGCCGGCTGTGGCGAAGATTTTATTTTTGGAGTTGGTACTGAGAGACGCTTATGATGAGCTCTGAGTCCTGGCCCACGGAGATGACTGCTCTGTCTGCTGTCCTCAATAATATCTCTGTAATGATCTGGACATGCTACTATGACCAGCCTGGGGGACACGGCTCAGCACACAGGACTGTCACCGGGCAGACAGGCAGAGAGAGAGAGAGAGAGAGAGAGAGAGAGAGAGAGAGAGAGAGAGAGAGAGAGAGAGAGAGAGAGAGAGAGAGAGAGAGAGAGAGAGAGAGAGAGAGAGAGAGATAATAGTTCAAATAGAGCATCTATGGATGCTCTTACCTGGCATTAAATAGGATGACTGAAGACAAATATTCAAAAAGATAAATAGAATTATTTTACCCAGAGAAATCAGAAAAAAACTGAATTGTTTAACATCAGACTGCCCCATTTAACCAAAATTTAATGCTTTGCATCTTCCTGATATATCAGTTAAAACAAAAGCCATTTCAGTATTCAAACAGCTCAAATTGGTTGACAGAAAATAAGTGAAAATGGTTTATAGCAGAGATGCACTGCCACATTGCGTACCATTTATGGTCTGGGGGGGGGGGGGGATGAAGCATCCCCCAACTTACTGTGAAGGCCTTTTAAGCCTGTTATTGCCGGCCCTCTTTCTCGACCGTTTATGTGGACAAAGTCCTGAGACCGAGGCCACCCTGATGAATTATGGAGTCCTGAGTGGGGCAGATAAAAAAGAGGAGTGCTCCCTGGAGACCCTCCTTTACTATAAAGCACCGCCGGGGTCCGATCAGGCTCTATTAGCAGCCCAGGCAGGGAGGGAATCCATCTGTATGAACACCGCAGAAAGACAGCTTTATTCATACCTTCAATAATTCATGCCACTGTTTCAGAAACTTCACTGAACTCATTTCCGCTTCTCATCCCTATAGCCAAAAGCCCACATTTCCATTGCTGGGTAGTGTTACAGATCTCCAGTCCTGGTGACGCACCGAAGCCTTCGTGAGTCACCAGGTACTCAATTATAATGAAAATTCAAAAGAGATCTCTCTTTAGTTGTGTTAATTTGAAAACGTTTTAGCCGTTATTTTTTTCTTTTCTTTTGTCTTGTTTAACGGTGACCACAGGAAGCAGGTCTATAAAAGATTGGAGTGTCTCGCTCCCTCACACACTTGCTATGGGGCCTTTTCAGACTTAACAGTGCAGAGCAACTCACCTCTCTATTTTTTTTTGCACACCTGACTGATGCCTTTTTCAGTTTCTTCAGACTTAACTTCTGCACATGCTTTTTTCTTAACATGGGTGGTCCAAAGTTGCGTACTGTGAATAAATGTAAATTGCCCTGGAAAACCCCACCTCCACAGCCAGATCCTGGAGGCTGATAGATTTTCTCATGAAGGTATTAGTTCTTGAAGCAGAACACTGTGGCAAAACACTCACTTTAATGATGAAAGCACAGCAGATACTTCTGAGAAAATAAAGCAGTTCTGGAGGAGCCTTTTCAATACCCCAGGATAAAATGGTATAATTTAAAAATGTCAATATCAATTTTTTTTTTATTGCAAACAGGATAAAATACCTCAGGATGCTTAGATTTGTTTAAGTTGTTTTTTTCATGTTATTTATTACATTAGATCAATAGTACAGTAAAAGCAAACAAAATAAGGATTACTATATTTGAACTGAATATTGTTGTTTCGCTGTATGCAACAGTCAATTTAACATGAAGCAATGAGGAATTTTAGGTGTATGATCTTCTGTGTATGATCACCTCCTGCTGTAACAATATTTTACCACTATAGGCACCAGAAAGAAATAATATCAGCCAATATTAACAGGGCTTGTTCTATTCTGTTTTTTGTTCTGTATTCTGTTTTTTCCTCTTCTTTTATCTAATGGTGGAAACAGATCTCTGCTCATAACTACCAATGAAAGGTGGCCTATGGCTAAACAGTGTGTAATGTGTCATATGACATGTCATGGATGCTTTTAATTGTATACCGTCCCTGACAAATGAAGGAAACAAATCAAGGACCACAAGAAAAAAAAAAAAATCACAGAGTTCCTGAGTTCTTCTGTCATTCAATAAGGAGTAGGCTGTATGCAGTCCTTTTCTGTGATTGCATTTTTTTGTTTTTTTTTGCATTCATAAAGAAAAATTACGCAGCCATACCAAATAAACAAACAGCAAGAAAAGGACCAGGTTCATTACACACAGCAGCCGGAATAAAATAAATGAATAAAAATAAAAGACAAAATATTAAAAACTAAGAAAGCAACGAAACAAACGGAAAATAGCAGCGGTGATCAGAGGACTTGCAAAACAACTGTCATTAATGCAGTTGCACTCAATTTAAAACTGCTGAGTCTGTTTCGTTCCAAGAATAGTCAGTAGATGATATAGCCTTATTAACGCGTGCAGTCCTTCCTTCCAAGCAGGATACATTACGGAAAGTATCCAAAATTGTTTCATATCACTGGTATGATGGACAACCAAAGTGCAGCTTTTTTAGCAGCAGTCAATCCAGCTGTCATAATTAAACTGATATGTTGAGTCATCATTTAAATGCAACAAACAGGGGTCTAAACCAAAGTTTATTCCAATTAAATTACATAACTCGGAGACTAGATGTTTCCAAAGGTAAAACACAATTGGACAGTCCCAGAACATATGCATGACCTTACTTTTCAAATATTAAAAAAATATTAGAGTTAGGGTTTCGGCTAAGTTTCATTATAAAGCGCAGGTATGTGGTGCAGTATGCTCTATGAATAATGCTGAAAGTACATGCACTACTGACTGAACTCTATGAATGAGGAAAAAAATCTACAAATATTAGGAAAATAACAGACAAAAAAGAGAACTTGTATCTTCTCACAATGGTACTAAGATAATGAATTATCTATAATTCATTACACAAATGTTCTGTGTCTATACAGATGTTTCTGAGACTGCCGAATTACGATCATTCCAGGAAAATCACATTTCATTACAGTTTCTCATTAGAATAGTTATAACTGTAACAATAATAAAAGATCCATTACATCTAAATAACTGTTCAGCACATCAACTGAGTAATGATCAGTCCTAGATTCAGCATGACCGAAACCTTCCAACTTTCCAACCTTCTTCCCTTATGCTGCCAGCAACAGAAGCAAAAAAAAAAAGGTTCTAACTTGAAACATATAACTTTTAACATTGCAAAATATTGAGAGACAGCTGCATTGGGGATGATGTTCCTGAGTTCTAGCAATGCCAGGACCTATAGATCAATCATTTTATGTGAGGCTATCTACATTGGCTGCCTCGGCCAAACTTCATCCATTGTACATGGGTTTGTAATATATGGCCTGACATGTCCAGGGGCCAGTGGGGCCAGTAGGATTTCATGACAAGGATTTGATGTCTAGGATTTTTATGGAAAGCTTTAAAAGAAAAGCCGTTGTAAAAAACAAAGGGGCTTCATGTCCTAACCATTATTCATTCTACACTGCTCTACACTGCTCTAAGCATGACAAATTCCTCTGGTAATCTGGAAAACCAGACGCCAGCAAAGAAAGTGATCATTACATCACAAAAAAAGATTTTTGAGTGTTATTATTTGAAGCACCATCCTAGCATGTGTGGAGGAAACAATAGATGTCTATGAACGACATCCACAATTTACTTTTCCTTATTACTGATGTGTTCTTTTGATTACTAGGAAAAAATAATGTACATGTACACATCTAGCAACAATAATAATCCAGAATCTGTCAATATCATAGCATCTACACTACTAAAAAGAACTCTGAAAGAATAAAAAAATGCATCACGTATCTACATTGCCTTAAAAAGGCAAATGAGGTATTTCGTATGCAAATCTGATGCTTGTTAATATGATATAATTTTGTTCATTTTAAATTAAATTCCAACTGAAAATGCCAGTGAAAGAGGGTAAACGTACCAGGGTAATAAACCAATATCATATTTTTTATTAAACTGAGATTACCATCGCCTACAGCAGCATGGTTAAATAAGGTCTGGCCCCTGTAGGATGTCTCATTGTGGGAGGAGGGAAGGCCTCAATCAGGTCGGTTGAGTTACAAACCAACCGTTACCCTCTTATTCAGTGTAATATTCCTCCACAATTTTCTTAGATACACATGTGTTATCCAGTCCTGTTCCACAGAGTAACAGTGCTCAGAAACAGCTCCAGAAGTCAAAGCCCATGTGTAGGTATCAGTTCATATAGAAAGCTATACAACTTCTCATTTGTATGGGACGCCAAGTGTAACAGACCTTTTTTCGTAGACACAATGCCTCCTGTGCTATGAAACACATAAGTTCATTACGTCCACAAAAACAAAAACCCTTTCATGCAGTAATATATCAGTAATATAGCAAAACAGTTAAGTGGACAAAATGAACATTCGATGGCACGGAATGATGATAGTACAGTGCATTCTGCATTTCGTGCCACAACAGCATAAATGCTGGCCTAGGACATCTATTACGTGGACAAAATTACTTTTGTCTACAAAATGAGTTTCTTTTGTCCGCATAGTGCGAAGTGCATTCTGCCTTTTGTCCACAAAATGAAAGGCACAACGGTCAATTCAGTGCACGAAAGGAATTATCTGTTTTGTTTTCTGTGCACGAATGTATGTGCTCTCCAATATTTCGTGGACACAACACGTTTGTGTTTTTCTTGGACAAAGCACGTTACGGTGTTACATGGCTTCGTAATGAATTTTGAATTGAATTTTCGTAATGAATTTTCGTAATGAATTTTCGTAATGAATTTTGCATTTCGTAGCACAGAAGGCATTCTGTCTACGAAAAAAGGTCTTTTACACTCGGTGCCCCATACATTTGCACTGTACTGTATTTAAATAAGAAAACAATACTGCTTTGTATCACAGCCGTGTGCATTCAACAGACCCCTACTCCCTAACACTCCTACTACAACTACTGCTGCTGCTACTACCACTATGACTACTACTATCACTGCTACTGCGAATAATAATACATGTTATTTGTCTGGAAACTTCACAGAATAAAACTGTAGCTTGAACTGCTTCAAAGCATAACATTAAAATAATCATAATATAGTGTGTGCTATTTCCAGCATAACATTAAAATAATCGTAATATAGAGACTGCAATTTCCAGAGGGAATAAAAAAGGAATTCTCCAAGTGCGACTAAATGGAAAACAAATAGAAAAAAATACTCCTAGACCCCCCAGAAATATGCAAAAAAAAGATGTTGGATGTTAAATGAGTCATTTATGTCTGATGTGAGTAAAAACCTGTCAGGCTTTTGGAAGAGGATGCAGGGACTGTTTGAAAGGTGACAGGGTGGTCAGGCTGGCCCGAGTTCATGTGTCTTTGCCATTTTGTGATCATTACCCACGCCTGAGTTCTGCAAATTTCTAATAATTCTAATAGCAGTCATTTTTTTTTGTGTGCTTTGGGATGATTCATGTGCCAAGTTTTCATCTCCGAATACCTTGAGCAAATATCAGTGTTATTTTTTTTTTTTTCCTACTCATTTCCTTACAGAGATCACCGTGCCTCTGCGGAGCGCAGGAGATGTAAGAGAATGAGTAAACGCTAGCCCCGGATCCCAAAGGAGCGCAATAATTGCGTTACCCTCAAGCCCATAGGTTTAATAAAGGAAATTCCACTCTACGCGCTCACACTCCTCTCATCCGAGTGTGATCAAATTATAATGAATGAGGAGCCCAGGGCTGCAGAGAATGCACACGTTCCCTTTTAACCCATTTCCGTTCCAGCCCACTCTTAGGATCCGTACTCCCTCACGCAACGTGGGCTTTTTTCCGATACCGTGTCCACACACTTCTCGCAAGTCCAGTTTCCTTCCAGTCAATGAAACAGAATAAATTAGCTTTGTTTGGAGAGCTGGCCCCTTGATGGCCAGCAGGAAGAATAGAGTCGGGTACAACTAACGTGGAGGGCACACATATCGACTGCCGAATGCAACAGGAATGGATAGGGCAGGTATTTCCACCTGAAGATGGCAACATCCATGCAAGTTTTAAGAAGATTTGCACTAATCACTGGCTTCGCTTACTTAATGATTTCTTCCCAGATAATATTTCACATGATTTCATGAATTATTCTTTTTGGGTCCAGTTTTTCACAGATCCCAGATCACGAGACAGAGAAAAGAAGTGAGTAAGAAATTAAAAAAGAGGGTAAAGGTTATGAAATTAAAAAATAATAATAATAAAATAGCAAGTCAGAAATAAAAGAGCATGTGACTGGGAATCCTATTCAATCCCTAATTACAATGTAATAACTACAGTACAGTGTGATAACATTTACCTCTTGTGGTATTACATTTGAATAACTGCAATGAGGTTGCCTAAAACTACTTACTGTACTTACTGTGCAGTCTTTAGAATCCTTCTGCATTGATAGCCTCCAGTACAGGAGGAAACCCCATACAACTGTCGAAAAATAGACTAATCATGACCATAATAAACATTGACAGCTTCAAAATTAGTCTATAACATCACTCATGTGGTCTGGAAATTCCTAAGAAACAGATTACCTTTTCACTTTGGCAAATAAAGTACTTTCACTCTCTGTAGCATGTGATGGAGTCATTTCCCTGCATTTCCCTGCCCGGCTTGTAACTGAAAGGTTACTGCTTCCATTTCCCACTGGGGCTACTGCTGCTGTACTCTTGGACAAGGTGCTTAACCCAGAAATGCCTCAGCAAATATCCAGCAATATAAATGAATAGTAGGTAAAAACTGTAACCTACGTAAGTCAATCTGGATACGAGCTAAAATGACAATAATGTAAAAAAAAAAAAATCCCTGACTTCTTGCTGGGACCACAATGTCTGTAGTTTCTTTGCCAGGTACTGTTGGATGGGGAAATGTGTGGTGGAAGCATGGGGGTCAGTGTACCACATTTTCTCAGCCTTGCTCTGCGGAATAAAAAAAAATGCGTCACACCTTATCTGACTGTCGGCTGGATCCTTGCTGTTATCTAAGCATTCTTTTAAAGGGGGGGGGGGTTACAGCTCAACAAATCCTTTCAATCATCAAAGCTCTTCAGCAAAGGGATTAAAATGACTTATCTCTGGTAAGGTATACCTGGGCGATATAAACTCATTAAAGACTGTCAGCAGAATCCAAACCCACTGTACTTGCCCCTGTATTTCGAGTCATAAACCATCATGTCACACTCACTAACTAAACCTGTGTGCCCGAAAAACTTAAGCATCACCTCTTTTTTCCCCAGAAAAAAAAGTGTGTACATTTGAATAACTGGTATTCAGGAAAAAATGCCCCCCACACAGACAGCTGGAGTACAGAAATACCAAAGTAGGACTGGAGGAGAGGAGAAGAGGAGGATTTCATGGTTGTGCCAAACGGCCTCTCCAAGTGTCTGCGTTCTTTTCAGCTCCACACGTGAGTTCTCCTCCAAGAAAAGACAATTATAGCCGGCGCACAGTCAACCCAGACAGAAGCACTTAAGCACCCTACATAATACTCAAAGAACTGCAGACATACTGATAACACACACTTCTCTCTTTTTAAACTAAGCTTCAAGTGCTTTCTGTTTCTAAAGCTCAATGTTAAACCAAGATTACAGCGCACACAATGCTTCGACCAGCAAAGGAGTTTATCTAAAACTGACAAGTGTAATCCCAAGGGGAAAAAAGTCTACCAATTCATTATTTGCAAGCAAAAAAAAAAAAGAATAAACATAAAGGAGAAAATGAATAACCAGACCAGATTAGTGATGTGAGGGGAGAGGGAATAATTCATCTACACATGAAACAATGGAAAAGGCATGCACCTGGAGATGGCTTGCTTTGTGCCCAGGCGTCTAATTCCATGTTTTTCTTTGCTTGAACTGGTATCCCCGATGCCCCAGTAGCAGGGCCTCTGTGGCCCGGCTCAGAACAGGCAGATGGGCCAGGGAAACCGAGTGGAACTATCGGGCAAGGCCAGCCCCAAGCCCCCCGTCTCAGAGCACACACATTTCACAGTAAACCTCAACAAGGAGCCTAAGTGCATCCCGGCGCATTTGTTCTGGTCCAACAGGTCTGCTTCCTGCGCTTTTCAAATAATTCATCTACAAAAAAATGGTGCTCCGTGAGACGGTTCCGCTTGTGTGACTGTGGTGCAAAGGTCACACGAGAGACAGGTGATATGCCTTTGGAAACAGGCATTTAGGACGCCAGGAAACATTTAAATGACAATCACCTGCACATGTGTAGGAAAGGCTTCTCCTCTCAGCTGGCTTACCCGCAGAAACATGACCTTATGTAGTAAGCAATGTTATCCTATAAGGGACCCATGATGGAAGTTTGGATGAACAGCAAAATGATTTCATTAATACTTGGAAGTCTCACTTAATAGAAACATGCAAATAAGCATTAAAGATTTTTTTTTTTTGAATGTGCCCTACAACACTTCTGTAGGCTGAGAGCTACATATTTCGCCCTGAGATTCATAGCTATGCCAACAATTTCAAAACAATGGGAGTAATTCAAGTTAATGTCTAACTAACTACATTTACTAAAAACAGATGGCTTGTATGGTATAGTGTACAATTGGGGGGTCAGCACTAAGCTGTGCTTTCAAGCATCATCCTCAGACACCAAAGTAATGTTTCATGCATATTACACAACATATCAAATCATTTATTATAACCACAATGCACCCTTAATTCACACTTACTTGAATGTGCATGATACAATGATACAAACATATCCTATTCCCATCTTTCAGCTGCACTCAACAGTTTCTCATTCCTGTCATCTCTTTCCCCAGGTTTGGTTTACTGAATGTGTGCAATGCTAACCACTCATATGTGGAGGACAGAAAAAAAAACAAGGAAACACACAGACAAAAAATAATAATTCTGAAATAAGACTGAGGTCAATAACACCAAACTGCGGCGAACACAATGTGTGAATTTCAGCAGAGCTGAGACCTCCAGGCAGACTTTTCCATGCTATAGACAAAAAAAGCCATAGGTGGCTCTGACTCGTTTTCGTGTTGCCATTGCAAATCCCTCATGGCAGGTCAGGGCAACTGTGCTTGTGACCTTTCCACGTGCCACAAGAGTGAACACAAAAGCATTCTCATGACTGACTTTGCCTCCAGCCACAGGGACTTTTAAAGAGGCACCTTTTGCAAAATGTTTGCAGGCGTGTAATTACTTTCATCAGGGCTTTAAAGGAAGTATCACAGAGTGTGTGGACAGTGCCCTGGAAACACAGGAGCAGTTGAAAGAGGAGGTGGACGATGTTGATAGTGTAGCACCCCATCTCCCAGCTCTGTGATTTCGGTGCTACTTGCAGCAGATTCTGCACAGAATTCAAACAAATAACCAAGGATCCTGATAAGCATCTGAAACCAAGCTCTCTCAGTGAACCACATACAGGCCAACCAATTAAACCACGATTAAACATCTGAGTGTATATGAATCATTTTGAACAAGATGTGTGTTTTTTTTATCCTAAACTACAGGGTAAACCGAACACCAAAGTACATTGATTGTACAGGTATGTGTGCTCCGCTGCCCTGTATAACTGCTAGTCTGACATCAATCTCTGTAACACATGCTAAGAGCTCCCAGAGGCACCTTCCACCTCTCCTCCATTCCTCCCTGAGAGGCAATCCACACACTGGAAGAACTCATATTTCTTTTAAATTACACAACTGCAAAGTCTCCCACAAAGAGCAGTATGAAAGCGTGCCCACTGAAACGCTGCTCTTTAATGTGCGTGTGACTGCAGCGATGCCCCCGCTGAAACACGCTCCGGTCGGGGGTGAATCCCAAGCCGGCTTTACTCCCTCCAGCTGCTTATTCTGCAGGGGGCTGCGTTTGCGGCAGGAACTCCCGGCCCCGCTTCAGCTTAGCTAGCTGCAGCTTTAGCGAATTAGCAAGAGGGCTCTCTTGGGGAGGGCAGGCAGCAGACACTTCCCTGTTAAACGGGCCAGTCTGGGGGAAGTGATGGGGCTGGAAGCGGCAGGACACAGCACTGAGCCGCTACAGAGCCGACAAAGGACAGCTCCAGCAGAGATCAGAGGCTGTATGTGGGCCCTGGAGCTGGAAGAAACTCATGTGAATTGGTTCTTTACACCAGCAGCTGTGCTGATGGCAGCCTCCCAGCCCCAGGACTTTGGCAGTGGCAAGGAGCCTCTCCAGTTGCCCGAGCTTGCAGCTTGCTGAACCCCACGTTGATCTGGCTGACACACAGAAGCTTTTGTGGGGGGGGGGGTGGATCAGGGATGATGGTACCAGGAGGAGGTAAGATATCAATGTATTTTAAATCTCGCACATTCAGGGCCGTGACATTGGTGACACTGCGTTATGTCACCTCTGTCCAAGTCTGTGTGAGATGACGGGCATGCTGGGATCTCCGCAGCTGTCAGGTAGTCGTCCCTACTTCCGGAACATTCCATCAGCAGACCCCGAGCGTGAGATGGTGCAGCGTGTGGTGCACTGTCACCTGGGAGTCCCCGCTGCTCAGCGCTCAAACACAGACACCATTCCACTTCACTTCAGCATAGGAGAGACAGAGGAGTCTCAACACTTGCAAAGAGCCCTCAAATTTCAGCACCGCTCAAACAGACAGTCAGAAGACAGTGAATTCTGATGGTGAAAACAGCTGCACAGAAAAAAATTATAGGCAGGAGACAAAATATCATATCATGTCAAATTTACTATATCGAAGGTAATGACGGAATGTGTCAATGTAATACACTTCTTGCTCCACACCCCCAAAGAAAGATATCATCAGAATTTTACTTGCTTTACATGCTCCGTCCATTATTCTTCAGGGGTGCAATGACAAAACATTGTGCATTGACTAACATGAACATTGTAACTGATCAGTCCACATCACTAAGAGCTAAGCAGCCGAAGATGGAAACATTTTCCAGCTTTTTCAAGAAGAATGTAGCTCTTGTAGGTAGTAGATAACCTCTGCCCCAAAAGCTAGCTCATTGACTAGCTACTAAGCGAATCCAGTAGTATAATTTAGATAATGTTGGGAATGTTACTATAGCAACAGCATCATAACGAGCTAGGTCCTACTCTCATTGACAGTTTCATGTAATCAATAGAACTGTTAAATTTGGTTTTTCCTCTTACTTCATGTAGCTATGCAGTTAACCTTAAGCTCAGCCAAATATGGATCCATTTTCTAAACGCAATCGCCTATTTCTGGAGACTTAAATACCTAAGACTGCATATCTCAGAAAGGCAGAGAGAGGGCATCATCGAGGATGAGTGTGTTTTTCCTGCCTCATATGTCAGTACAATTGTTCATGTAGCAGATGCTCTTATCCTGAGGATAGAGCATATTAAGTGCATCTAATAAAGTTTTAGGAACAACCTAACATTCTGAGCGCAACAGACTGTGTCAAAACACGTGTGAGTCTCTCACACAGTGCTGTGATGTCTACCGGTACTGTAGATGCATATATGCTACAGCAAATTCATAAGTTCATGCATGCAACACAGCAGTACGGCACACCCTTCAGAGATACGAAGGCTACACAAATAAGGGTTATACGATTTAGGATTGGGTAGGGATGCAGAGGTGGGTCCACAGTCACAGCCTTCAAGCTGAGGAGTGCTTAACTTGTCCAGTGGGTGACTCCCTCTTTCGGTGCTGTGTGGGGCGTGGGTAGATCAGTACCTTCACAGTTATTGTCACCGCTATGGCACATTGGTGTACAGAAACTCGGCAGGTTAAACGGAAGCCCGTGAATAAGTCATGAGCCGCGGGGCTCAATCAGCGGTCACGTGACCAGTGGGACACGTGCAGGTCTTTCCCGGGGACAGATTAGAATCCACGGGGTCCCCTCTGCATCTGCTCACGGAGGCAGAAAGGGGGGTTCACACTCCATCATGTACATCGCGCTGCCAAGCCGCAAAATGGGGAGCTACGCCGCCCGTGTGTCTCAGTGTCCCTGCCAGAGGGCAATGGAATGAAATTACTGCTCCGGGGATCTCCTGTAGCACAGAGGAGAGATCTGTAAGCAATGCAGTGCATTTTAATCAAACCGCACTGGCTCACGCATATGCCGTACTTTGTATGGAGATGCACACTGCAGCCACGGAATGTGCCTTCAAACGCTTCTTTCGGTAAGTAAGGGAAATGGACGAGGCCTTCGCCCTGTTGGCATCGTGCACAGGATCCCAACTGGGGTAACACAGTGCAATACGAATATCATTTTCAACCTCAGGAATGACATTACAAGAGAGAGCGGATATTTTCCCCACCAACATTATTAGCAGAACTCATTTAATGGATGTTCCATTACACTGTTTGTTTGTACTACAGCGATCCACTAAAGTGGGTCTGTCTCAAACTCGAGCGAAAGCCTAGTATTTGCTTTAACCACCACCTCCCCCTCCCCCCTCCCCCTACCATGGCTCAGTCCACCCTCTGAACTGTTGCCGCATAGTCTGACAACAGTAATAACACATAACTGCCTCTGAGGCCATTAAAATGCTCCTGTTCACTCTGACCACTCTCATACAGAGCGATTCATATGCGCTGGGGATAAATCTAAACCCTGCGTTGTGTTACCTCGGACTGTCATCTTCTCCCATCCCCCCCCCCCCCCCCCCCCCCCCATACAGAAATGCTCTGTGTCAATGCTACGGAAAAGCGTCTCCGCTCATTCTGTCGTACACAAATATCCCTGCATCTCATTTCAGCTGCAGGTTTTCCACAAAATTGCAGGGGTGCATTCAGGACACTTGAGTGAAAAACACGCCACAAGGCTTTTTTAACAGAATGCCATGTCCTTTCTGAAGAATAAGGGGTCAGCAAATTAAACTGTTGTTTTAAAGCCACAAAGCAAAATCTGAATTGTAAATCGAGGCAAAACTAGGACATTAATGGGCTGTTACTAGGACATTATTAATTAAGCATGGCAAGAGACAGATGTGCATTTTTGGCTTTCAGAGGCATAACCATGCTAACTGAAGGATTTTAGACAACATTATTTAACCCTAGTGAATAAAGGTCAAACTTCCACAAACTACATGTCCTTATAGACCTACACATATCAAATATTACATTTCTGCAAGCCACAAGCTGTACACCCTCACAGCACACAGACAGCAATGGAGCACAAAAATAGCATTTTCATTTTTAAATTATTATGAGAGTACAACGGGAAATATAGTACTTTGCTTAACTAGTAAGGACAAACTGCAACCAACTACGGTTCCATATAGAGAGAATGAGAATTTCTTGATGATTATGCATACGATGGGGCTCTTTAAGCTGAACAGTGGGCATGGCTGTGCAGCCTGTCTGTCACAAAGACTGATAATTTTCATCCACTCCCCATATCTGGCACATCTCCAGGGAGCAGGAAACAAATTCTTGTCATTTTCTTAACCAGGTAATCATGACAACTCCAGTGGGTAATTAAAACCATCAAGTAATTAACTCCACCAGGCAATTAACTGTGGGAGGCATTCTGTTGAACGTTGATATCAAATCATCTATTTACGGAGTGGAAACACCTGCTAATCACTTAAAAAGAACAGCAATTTCTAAAAATTAACTTTTAATTTTGTTATCTTAAGTAATCATTCAAACAATAAGATGTCTTTTTTTCTGCCTAAGTCAGCATTTCAGTTTTATAACTAATGATTATATAAAGGTCCCTGGCTATAACAAAAATGGTTCATATTCTAAAGCCTTCATTGTTGAGTAAGTACACTGTAATTGTTAGTTACATTATAACTTCACTGATATAATGCAGCTTAATGTAAAATTTAACCCAAAAATGACCTGTAAAGTGATTCCAATGAGTAATTTGACAGTCAAGGATTGAAAAGCCCCCTTAACATTATATGGTTTATTACATATGAAGGTACAGATGAAAAAAGTGTGGGTGTTTTGTCTGCCTCTGCCAAAACATGCCCTCTTTAGGAGAAATGCATTGACATCCAAAAAAGGCCTCCTCAGCCTATTTTTATTGGAGGCAGATATCAATAGGCGGAGATTACATCTCTGTTGTGTAGAATCCGGCTGTTTCCTGACATCTGATTGAAAACCATTTAAGATCCATGTTTCTGGTGCGTAGCAACCAGAACAAGCAAATGTTTCTACGTCCTAAAAACATTGAGATATTGAATAGAGATGAACCGGAGTTCTTTTTTAAGTAAACAAGAGAACCACTGGTGGTGCAAAAATATAGACAGATTTTCTACCACTATTGCAGAGTCAATTTTACATTTTCTTATGATATATTGAGCACATTGAAAATGTACACAGCAGGGAAATGGGAAAATGGGAAAATGACCCAGTTATTCAGTGGAGAATGAGTTGATCTCACATGGCTGCAGTATACATCTTTCAGGTTCTAAGAGTTAATTTGTGCAAAATCACCTCAAGTAGTTTGTCAATTAACAACACAGACACAACAATTAACAACACGGAGGTAGCATAGTAGAAGTATATCTAACTGCAAGCAGGATATTGAGGTCATGCCACAGACACCTCCTACCGCAGGCTGTTTCAGATGTAGTTTTTTTTATCATTGTGTTCAGAAAATAGTAACATTATGAAGAAATCATTTCAGGGTTACGAGTAGGATCAGGGTCAGAGTCAGTGATTTAGTTTTCATAATTATGATATTTATGTAAGTTGTGTGCATTTGAAGCTTGTGACATGACCCCAGCTATAGTCTACAGTTCCACCCATTCCACCTTCATCAAAGGCCTTTCAGATGCACACAAATGCAACAGTGGGCTGGCTTACAACCAATCCCACTTCAGTATAAATCTTCAATGACAGTCCGGGCTGGAGTTTAAAAGCAGGAAAACTAACAGTATATCACTGGGTATAAATGTGACAATATGTTTTAGTATGGTGTGAGTATAAGTATATGTCTATCAAACCATACCAGGTAAAACAGGAAATTCCTATTATAACACTGGTCACAGAAGAACGGGGGTGTGAACCACCAGTGAATACAACAGACTCTTAAATTGCTTTATATGTGAGCGTATGTGTGTGTACACACATTTGTGCATCCATGTTTGTGTGTGTGCATGTATCCATCTCAGTGCATGTGTGTCTGATGCATGTGTGCATGCATGCATGCATGGGTATGTGCAGGTAGTGTGTGCATGTGTGCATGCATGTATGCATGCACATGTATGCCTGTGCATGCATGGTTCTAAGGTGATATTCCAGCAGGAGAATGCCACATCCATCCAGAGAAGCTGCCACACAGATAAGTAGAGGGATTTGTCTTTCCAATTGGTTTGCCGAGATCAATTTTTAATTTACTGACAATTCAACTAACAAACCCAATTACACAGCAACTGCCTCCTAATTGCCATTCCTGCAGATTTAACCCTTTTAAGAGTGAAAGTCAAAAGACTGACATTAAGGCAACAAAACTGAAGTTACCTAATGGGGCTATGTAGCAAACACACTAAGAAAAAATATTATCAAGTAGACAAATCATGCAAAATTACAAATAAAGCATACGGTAATTCCTGTTTTACTCAAATAATCACAGCCGCATGAAAAGTGCACTCTTAGGCAGTGTTTAACGATGGTCGGGGAAGCGGGTTGTTCCAACAAGGTTGCAGAGTCAAATATCGGCCTAGACACTGCTGTTGTATCTGTATATGACCTGTATCTGTATCAGAACATATATAACCAGCTGGATAATAAGCAAAATGCGAGCTATACATCTCCCTGGATAAGCGTCTCCCCCATAAATAAAACAGCATGCGGCTGATGGTGGGGGATTGGTTCTGTAAAGAAATGTTGCTCCACTCCATTCCTCTGTCCGGTACTTACACAGAAGTGCAGACTCTGCTAAAACCTCAAACATGGCTTACATTCCTTGCTATCGGTGCAGACGTACATCAATTCACCTCTACGATAAAAGCTGCTGATCGAATCATTTAACAAAGTGGAGGCATTCCTCAAGCACTACGAAATCTACATCTCTGATCTCATACGGCATGTAGAAACAACAACAAAGGAATCATTTGGATGTTACCCATTGTTGCATGGCATTTCTCACCCTAAGAATGCAAAGAAAATCAGGCATGAAACTGTGAGCATATCCCTACCAGTGTTCTTTTTTGCGCCAAAGTAAGTGCAGACTGGCAGCATCCATTTTGTGTGCAAAAATTCCAGTCAGATCATGTGTATTAATAATTTCTTGGCTGCATGATAATTTTATATGGCATGCACATGCCATGAGAATGGTAATCTCATGTTTTCACATATCACATAATTGCCAATTTAGCATTTAAAAACACTGCACTGGTCTTCATTTTGAAATTAAATGAGAGGATGGTAGTTTCACTTTGCAACCCATTCAAGGGCATCATTCTGTAATATTCAAGCAGACCACTAAGCCCACTAAGGCCAGACCACTAAGCCTAGCAATTTCCAGGTTTCCACTGACACAGCTTTTCCACTTGCCAATGGTTTTAAAAAACCCTATATATAGGTATGTAATACACTCTAAATCACAGGAGAAGTCAAGGCTGCCCCCCTACTACATTAACACTAGATCTGTTTTCTGGGAAACATAACATGTGTTGACCTTTGACCCGGAAGGATATCACCTTTCTTTTAGACTGCAGTTGTGGTGCAGAGGTGGTGGTGAGGGCAATGGTAGACAAGTGTGATGGCTGTACAGTATTTCAAGGTTCAACCTTGCATTCAGGTAAAGGTGAGACTACACTAAAGATGGGTCCACTTTAATAGTTTATCCTCACGGTTTTTGGCTTTATAGTCAAGCAAAGGTAACTGAAGCACAACAGCCTACACTGCACACCTGCCCCAGTTTTTTTTTAATCTGTACCAACCACTCTATACCAATCATTACTGTTTTATACAGCAATCCTTTTTGGTGCATTTTAGTCTTTGGAAATAAATACTTTCTTTCATGGTTAAGAAGGGTTCAGTTCGGTTTAAGGCCAAATTTTCTTTTTTTTTCCCCAAACACAAAGAAACATGAAAGCATTCCTTAGCAGAGAGGGTCATCTTGAGTCCACCACTACCTCTTACCCGGCTGTACATTTAGAGGAACATTGTTCTCCACTCTGTGCAGACATAGATAATGATGTTTTGTCTGGTCCACTTCTATTCTAGCTAGACTTTTTTTTCTTTCATACACACAGAGCAAGTTTTAAACCGTAATCTTTTAAAAAGCTTTTACATAGCAAGGTAAATGGTTGCATGGAGGAAGAAATACAATCCAACAAAAAAGCAATTCCCCTTCCTCAAAACAACTCGTTATTTTAAAGTTTACCTTAATTAAAGCACACATTCAATGAAAAATGTCAAATTGCATATTCCTTTTAGGATGCTCTCATTCCTGCTGTGTTCCTGCCAATGTGACTATGTTTCAGTGTTGATGGTAGAGCTTATGTTCACGTTTGTATTTTTGCTGTGAAAATGTGTTTCATTTGTATCGTTTGTATCTTTTGCTGGTGGTATTGTTTTTTTAAACTTGGGTAAACAGGTGAACAGCTATAATTATTTTTGTTGTGTCATAAGCTTATGTGTAAAGTGTAAGTACACACTTACTTCTATTAGTACAATTTTGGTAAGATCCAGGGTGTGATACAGGTACTGGCAGAGTAAAAATTGCAGTCCTATAGTACAGTGAAGATGCAAAAAACAGATGACCTTATAAAAATAGATTGCAAGTCAAACATAAATATTCTACATCTTTTGCAAATAAAATGAAAAGACCCGTTCTAATTATTCGACGAGAAAAAGATGGTTACCCCAGATTTGACTTGTTAGTTGAGGTACGGTACATTCAAGTCAACTAAACAGCTCATCACTGACCCCCGTACCAAACCAGAAATATTTAATTCCACCCTAATAAAAAGCAGCGCACTAACACAGAGGCCTGTACCAAATTTTCCCGTCTTTTGTTAAAGCCGTGGCTCTGTTGCTTCTTACAGTAGAGAGGTGAATTCAATTTAACAAGTAAGAAATTAAATAAATAACCATATATTAAGTATTCTGCCACTCCATGGTAAATTAAAAAAAAAAACACAGAACTTTAATTTAAACCACTGTGTTGGATGCATGGGTTTTTAAAAAAATTACCAAAACCAATCTGTAATAGCATAAAAATCTAACCAGAAGCACACTCTGGTTAATATTACATAAGAGTAGCAGGGGAAAGAGCCAGGAGCGTCTAATTTAACAGCTCTATATGCAGGCTCATTAAACAAGATAAGTAGCATAATGAGCTATTATCTGTTGTCTTCATCACTTTCCCGGCTATCACTGTCTCTGAGAGTAAAGGCCTGCTTTAAAAAGTGTGCTTAAATGGCCGAGCACATTTACAGGGTCTGAACGCCCGGCTCCGAATGACCACACAGCGGTCAGGACTGAGGGGTGTGAATGCAGACTGAAGACCTGGACTCCTGCATGAGGGGAACGCTTTGTGCAGGAGAATTTGACGATGCACCCCAGCATAGAGCATGTATTGGTTATTCATTTTAAGCCAGAAACTAAGCCATGTCTGAGAAAATACAGCCTGACCTGAACCCAAGCCTGAAGAGTGTTCTGTTTTTTGCTGTCCAAATCCAAAATCAACACCAAACCGAATATAAACATTGCGGGTTTATTGCGGGGTAATCACAGTGAACAAATCATTCTACCCATAAATCTTAACAGCTAGCTAACTTGCTAGCTAAGTAGTATGTTACTACATAAAGCACATAACAGAGAGAAATTAGTCATGTATTCCACAATGAAAACATGGCATCCACATTAAAAACAACCCAGCAGCTTAAGAGGAAGAAAAAAATCCAATTTGTGGGAAAAAAAATCTAATTTATTCATAACTTGCAATTAATTATCTCTCAATAAAACCCTGTAAATGTAATCCTGTGTAATGTTTTCATTCTGTGGAATTTATGGAGCTTCACAGATGCTTCAAAAATGTGTGTTGCTGACATGTTTGCAAAGAATGCACAGGCGTAAGCAATCCAATGGTGTCATTCATTGCTATGGTTAAAGTCAGAGAGCTGTCTGACAGTTTCAAGCAAAGGCACAGACCTCCACAAGTTGGGTAGCAGCCATAAAAAACACTAAAGAAGCTGAAACTTTATAGTTTCCACTGTAGCCTTCTCTATCACAAACTGCAATATTGCAGAGATGATTGCCACCATGCGTGTAAAAAGATACAAGACATTTTCACCACCACCTGCTGTGAGCAATGTGGTTTGTAAGCACAAAGTTAAACCCGAAGGCAAAGATTAGAGATCTAAAAGAACATCCTGAGTACTCGGGGATCATCAAGATACCGCATCTTAAATACACATTTCAACTTTCATTGCCCCTTGGCTACATGACTCAGGTTTTTACGGCAGAGTTTGCAAAGAAACTTCTTCGTAACACACAACAGGAGGGAGAGATTTACCGAATAAATATTAATTATACTTGGAACCATTTTTTATGGTCAGTTGAAACCACAATTGATCTTAACAGCCACACAGACCAACAGTATATTTTGTCCAGAACAGGTTGAAAGTCATGTTGAGAGGAACATTGTCCTTTCTAAGAAACTGGGAGTATCTCTTATTGTGGGGCTGATTCACATCCTCTGTTCATATGTCCTTGTCAGAGGTTAAAATCTTGGTTCTGCCAAGTCTCTGCCAAGACTTTTAAACTTGATTGAAAAAAGGGTATATGATATATGATATTCCAAAGCGTACATATCTACAAGGAAAATGTTAAGGCAAGACAAAATCAATGTTCTGGATAGACTGTTGTCTTGACAGCCAGACTTTACATCTGTGATTCAAACTCAAGACACAAAAAGCACAAACTCAAGGAGTGTGAAGCAGCTCGAGAAGAAGCGTTCTCTGTGGTGTTCTCTGTTCTCTGTCTGAACCGCATAAAAGAGGTTACATCTCCTTGGTGTCATCAATGTCAAGGGATGGTACACTGTGTAAAGCACTGATTTCCAGGGTGTGATTACATTTGATCATTGAGTTTTTTTGTTTTCTTTTATTTTGTTTTGTAATGTTTTCCCCTCAAATAAGGTAGCATTCCCACTTCTGTGACAAGCTAGAGTTTGGAGCAGCATCGATGTTTTAAAACCTGAGAAACAGGACAGACAGGAAATATGTATAAAATGGCAGCTCATTAGAGAAGTGCCATGCTGACACTGATCACAGCAGCAAGATGTGTGACCAGAGCCCAAACACCATGAAGAGTAGCAGAACTTGACAACAATTTTTTACCATTTATGGACCAGACAGTCAGCTTGATGTGTGTCGCACTGAACATTCTGTCCCTGCCGTCACTGATGCCACAACTCCTCTGATTTGTTGTCTGATTATAAACATTCTTGAGGTGGTGTTTTCTAAAAGAGAGCATCTACAGCCAGCATAATAAGGCAGACAGCACTGGAACCTCCTGTTACCAGTCAGAACCTTCCAGATGGAAGACAGAAGGAACACCAGAGCTGAATATCTGATTGTAACTGAACATTTGTGTCACGGCTACCACTGTACAATACATATTTGGCACAAATGGGCATCTCCGATGACTGCACATTATCCAGACAGTGTTTCAATCCTAGAATTCACTGCCATATGAAAGGGAAGGGCATATCAGCAGAGCTCAGAATGAGAAAAAAAAGTCAGAAAATTTGAGAGGCAGACTACAGTCTGCATGAAGATATAACGTTCTTGGTAGCTAACAACCGTTAGTATTTAAGAAATATAACGTTCTCTCTGTTTTTAAGCGTTTAATGTACAGTTACAGAACATAACTTGGAGAGAAAATACAGATATGGCTATCTAGCCTTGCTAATGTATTTTGTTAAAGTAGAATTATCAACATGCGTGCATTCACAATTGGCGCATACTGTATACTTGTATACTTGTATGTGCTCAAAGACTGAGCATAAAGTATGTACCATGCAGTATCTAGTAGTATGCTAGTGTGTGATTTGGACACAGACAATCAAGACATTTAGCAGATGCTCTTGGGAACTGAGCGTCTATAGGCTACTGTACCTCTATCAATGGAAATCACATCAGAGAAACGAAGGTCAAACAAGGAGGGCAAAAGCTGAGACCATCTACCATTCATGTCTTCACAGGGATGCCAGTCACTCAATGCATATCGTGATTTTGATTGGACAGAGGGGCAATATGCCATCTGTTTGAGCTGCTCAAAAGTGACTTGGAGTGCTAGATCAATGCACTCTCCAATCTCCTAAAAATTACCTGTGCACACCTGTTCAGGTAAAAGCTCACAAAAGAATTACAGGGCAGTGCAATGTGGTTAAAGTAAAACAGAAACCGTGCAACTGATAACTCATTTGAGATTTAACAGCATGTCATTTTGAGCATCATTTTCTCAGAGTATATGCACTGAACATACTTAAATGAACAACACACTGGTTGTTAAAAAATGTAGACTGTGTAGATTTCTCACTGAGCATAAAACATAAATTTGAACTTCTGTGAGGGGGTTGACAGACAACTAAATTCAATTTTATTCAGCACCCACAACAACAGCCCACCCACATTTCATATACTGTACAGAGGCATACATCTCAAGTCAGAATACGAACAACTGACAATGCTTTTCTCTTCCCAGTTGCTAAAAATGATCCAGTTCCTAGAATCAGTTCCTAAAAATTACGTAAGCCACTTTGAGATACCAGTCTTCATTAAATAAGTGTCAGTTGCCCTGTAAAGTGCTGTTGTGTTACCTTCAGCAGCACTTAATGGTGCGGTGTATGGCTCACAATGACAATCTCTGTTCCTTCGTGGGTTTTAAATCACACATCTAGGGGGCTGACCTCTTTCTGTACGACTGCTTTAACACGAAGCTGGTGGTTCTAAGTACACCTCCGCTTGGATTCGAACCATTATAAGAATACTTAAACGCTCCCCGAAGACTGACAAATTGAAAAGGCTCACTGCGTACATGTTCGGTGCCGACGGGATCGAAATGTAAAATCTTCCACTCCCTCCTTGCTTATTAGCTGTGCACACAGTAGAGAAAATGACCATATCTAAATAGCACCCAGAAAGTCATTCCCTTTGGCTGCCTACATAAAAACAGCTGGAATGCACCTAAGGTAATATCATCTTCAAAACTGTAGCGCCCCTCAGCAGTTACTAATTTAGTCAAAGAGCAACTCAACTGCTCAAATAATTGCTTCAGGTGAGAGCTAGGGCCTGATGGCTACTTTCAGTATCATCATATACTTTTCTTGAAATAGCTATAACACTAAACCAGTGGCTGTGCTAATAAAAAAATGTACTTTTAACATTCTGAATATTTCACACTGTTCACCAAGCACCTCTGTAAATACTGTTGTGCATTCTCTTTTTTGCCCTCAAAGAGGTGAGCTTCGCACTTATTGCGTTTACAAATGGTAAAAAGCACAATTGTCAGTTCCGCTAGAGGCAAGTGGTGAAAACAGTATGGTGTGTATGGTTTAGGACATTAATGAGCATGTGTGTGTGTGTGTGATCATGAACTGTGGCCAACTGCCGTGCAATGACACATACAGCTCTACCATTATGCCGTTCAATCACATCATCCATGTACAGTAAAGCTCAGCAGCATATCAGATTGATTCATGACATCACATTACATTATTGGCATTTAGAAGACGCTCTTATCCAGAGTGACTTGCGTAGGTTACAGTTTTTACATGTTATCCATTTAGTCAGCTGGATATTCACTGGGGCAATTATGGGTTCAGAACTTTGCCCAAGGGGCACAGCCCAGGCGGGGAATCGAACCAGCAACCTTTTGGTTAAGAACCCTGCTCCACTGCTCCACCGCTGCCCATGACATCATTAAGTGTCACAATTCCCATTTTTCATGCCTGTGTCCATCATCAGTGAGCACAAAAATCTGCAGATGACACACAGATGTCTGATATGAGTTTTGTTCTTTATACACTTGGCAACACGGTCCCTCTTATTGTATATGTGCATGCAAAAGACAGCAGGACAGTACAGACTCCAACTGGAACTGTTATAAAGCCAAAAGCAGCTTTCGTTACATACAAGAAAGTATGTACAGTATATATGTAAAATATGTACCTTTTTCTTCCGTGTTTTTCATTTATATTCATTCAGGAGTATGAACGAATATGGAAGACATGCAGACCTACATTAGTCACATCAGCTGAATAAACAACGCTGATACAAAAGACAACCACTATCTTTTTCCATGTGTTAGAAGATGCTAGTGGTCTGTTCAGGAACAAAGCCTACACTGGGCTGCAAAGCAGTGATAATATTATTGATTTGGTTTATCTGCCAGATAAATTATGCATGGGAACAATGTGTACATTTGATATCAGAATTATTTAAAGGTGGAAATACTCCTCACTTGTTTTTTGTTTTTTTTTCCTCCTGTCAGAGATGCTTTCCTGGCTGATAACTCCAACTGTACATTTTATCTTTATCTTGTATTTTCTGAGAAATGTATTGTCAGCCTAACTTGTCCTTGATACTTTAAATAAATAAAAGCATGTATTTGTAAGCTCCAATAGCGCTGAAATGACTCAGAATGTTCAGTTCAAAGGACCGTGTTGAAGGGTTGGAACTTTCATGTCAAATTGTGAACATGTCTCAAAAATGTGTTTATTTTCATTCATTCATCTTCACTGATAACTAATATAACAGAGGATAGAAAGGTGTTTAGAGAAGATGTTTGTTCCCAAGAGGGAAAAAGACAGTGGACAATAATATGAGACTGACAATGCCTGCAGCTGTTGGTTGCTATAAAAAGAAAAAAGTGGAGTGACGTTTCTTTATTTTATTAGTTGTTTCCATTGATGCATGTTATGAGATTGAAAGCATTTGGTGCAGAACTGTACAGACACAGAGACCTGTCCATTGTTGAAATGTCCCAAAGGAATATGGAAAACAGGTGTGTTGGGAATTGTCTGTAGAAGCTGTAAATGGTAGTCCTTACCACTTTCATCTTGTCGTTTTTACTCAAAAAAAAACATGAAGTGACACTACTACACTATCCATCTGTTGCCAGGGAAAATTGTTAATATTGAGCCAACTTAGCTAACTGGGTAGCTACTCATTGTGAAGCTCATTGTGGCGTTGCCATGGTGATAGTAGCTAGGTGTCCAAATTGCTACAGCCCTAAAAATGTCATTCTGATGTCATCAGAAGAGCTACAGCAGTGGAAATAATGGCTTACTCAACAAGGTTGTACCATGAAATTTGCCTGTATATGTGTGAATTTGCAGTCCCCATCAGGGCTACAAAAATCAGAGAGCAGTTTTTTCTGCCCCCCAGACAAGTAAGACAATGCCATAGTTAGCAGACATCTAAAAAGACTGAGCTCAGACTGCAAAAAGAGCCTGAAGGAAATGAAACTAAAACTTCAGTGAATGTTTTAATAACATGTAGAGTGCTAAAATGGTTTCATTTCAACTCATATGATTGCACGCAAAAATGGACATTACAGATCTCCAGCATCATGGTTTATCAATATGGTTACTATTATTGTCATAATCAGTACATTAAAACTACAGCTGTATGGGTTTTTTTTTTTCTTCAGTGGAATTTGCATGCACAGAAATACTTTCCTGGAAGTGTCAGGAGTCAGACACATCCAGTGGATAGTGAGCACATATTCCTCTGTACATCTTTTCTTCAGTGATGAGCTACCTGTCATCTTCTTTTTTTTTTTCTTCTCATTCATTTGCATAACAGTTTGAGTGTGCTATGCCCATGCATAATTCTGATATCATATAACAAAACACATTTTTTTGGGATGATGGAGATGTGACCAGAGCTAAATCAACAGCAGGGCTATTCTAAGATAGTGTAAACGATACAGGAAATATATTTTTTTCCATTTACTGTATATATCATGCAAGTAAAAATACATTTTTCCAGCAAGTCATTTAAATTCTCAAATACCACGTATCACCTCTATCAAACATGCATTGCTTCACTTCATAAACCTTCAGAACCTACTGACTTTTTTTCAGAAGTAATATTTTTTGTAATATTTGCAATACATGAATAATGTTCATTTCATTAACACAAGAGAAGAGGACAAGGATGTCTTTTAACATGGACACCCGTCATTAACTTGCCCTGGCCCTCATTACATCTGCCTAATTGTGCTTCATGTTCCTGAAGGATTGTGCAAAGCCTATGAATAGCTACAGCCCTTAATTACTAATGCAAATCTTGAGTCGTATTGGATAAGAAGCTTGTCACTCATTTTACAGCTCGGTTATCTCCATATCTACAGATAATGATTTCTGGGAGGTGAGACTGTATTGTATGGCGACAGCATATCAAATAACGAATGACTGAATTTATTGATAAATGTCTAGACTATTTTCCATTCCCTTGTAGGATAGGTTAAAATATTATAGTTAAGTCCTTCAACATTATAGAGAAGTATGAACATTTCCAGCCTATATCCAATAACATTGGGTTAAGCCTCTCAATAAAGTAGCATGCATACAATCTTATCTTAGTGACAGTCATCCATCACACAATGTGGGGAAAGTATTAAACTGTATTAAGCCATGTATATTGCATCCGGGAAATCATCACTAATTTGCACAAGTATATCTCCAAGACAACTGAACATATTTATAACAAGTGATTTTTCTGTAGCGACCTGCTATGGATCTTTCAAATAAAATCATACTTTTATATTACTATCAAAGCGCTGCATAAACACACACATACAAAGAGCTTCTGTGACTTTAACTTGTGTAGGTTTCAAAGAAAAATGACACATCTGAGGTTCAGAGAGCTTTCTGAGTCAGTGTTGTAAAACAGATCACAGCAGGACTTCAAATACTAGCATGTCAAAAATTGCTGCTGTCTGAATTTCCAATTATCTTGCTGAAGAATGCATCCAGATCACCTTGGATGAACTATAGACAATTAAACAGTTTTTTTAAGATAGTGGAAACATCACAATGTCACTGACACTTTCCCCAATTTCCCCAAATACCTAATGTATAGATCACTTTTTTTCTCCTCTGGTGCTTATGTTCAATGGTCTGAAGTTATAAAGGTTCGTCCATTAAAAAATCCTTATGTCCACTTCAAAGCCCAACCAAGGCAAAATTACTGAGGTTAAGTGATCTGCAGATATAAAGGTTAAAGAAGCTGAACATTAGTAAATGTTTTGCCCGGGGCAGAAGTGGACATAAGGATTTTCGAATGTTTATTGCAATGCCTCTGAATTTCAATATTTAAGACATGGTGTACATTTCAATTAAAATTACACTGGTAGGAAAACCTCTGCAATCATTGATATAGTTTTTGAGTATGTTTGCCTAAGTTTGTCTAACAAACAGCATAATATCTTTCTGCCTAAGTTTTCCTCACAAACAGCATCTACATATCTACAGTTTTGAGTGGGGCTGACAGGTACAAATACACTCATATTTAAGATAAACAAAACTGATTGCTTTCAATGATACCATGACAGACCTCTGGTATATAAAAGCATCATTCAGCACCAGAAAATCACATCTCCTAGGCTGTATCACTGGGTAAACAAGGACTCCAGAACAGCAATAAATCACCTCTTTAACACTATGCTGAACATGCATTACAGTAAAAAAAGCAAAGATTGATGTTCTTTATTAATAACACAATTACAATGTAGAAAACCCAAAGAGCTGACAAACAGTGTATGGTTTTGTGCGGGGATTTTAAAAAAGAATCAATACATCCATAATTGTCTACTTAAAAATGTACAAGAGCACTGATAACATTTTTGCTGGATCAATGCACCTAACCAGAAACAATTTGAAGGTCTTCCATGCAGGTCAGAGATGCTTAAATAGAAAGACTGCATTAAGCAGTCTAGCTAACAATGATTTGCAATGAAGCTGATCACACACACACACACACACACACAGTATGGTTGTCAACCGAGTATAGAGATCACACACACAGTAGGGAAGTCAACAGAATGACTCCGTTGCTAGGATACATATTTGAGTGGAGCAGACACTGTGTGTACAATGATATGAGGAGAACTCTCAGCCTAGCTACCCCTGTGATGAATCTGTGCATTCTTATTTGTGTTCGCATTCCAAACATTTTAGCTGATGCTCAGTGGCATTACATCTGAGGCCAGTATTTTTTGTGATGTCATAAATAGTCAGAGAACCCTCGCAGTAGCTGTACAGCTGTGAGTTCTCAGTGCGGCGGTTGTGTGGAGATTGCCTCTCAGCCGGCAGTAAGCATGTCTGGCTGGGTTAGGGGGGATCCTTGAAGTTTCTGCCTCTCGAATCAGCCGCAGCGGGCAGGATGACTGAGTCAAGCAGAGCCCCACTAACAAGAGTCACACAGCGAAACGTACCAGCCTCGTTCCAAATTAGAGAGGAGCGACAAGCATCTGATTCTCATGCAGACACGAGGAAAGACAAACACACACATGCACACACACACACACACACACACGCACACAACACACACACATTCTTTCACACCAACAAGCATTTTTAATGAAAATATAGGCCCTGTTAGTACTTTAGTGCTATATGTTCAAGACACAGAAGGTCTCATTAGTGTTTTTATTGACATCCTATGTGGGATTTTAAAGACCTTGTGTTGTTACCATCAAGAAATGAACAGTAAACAGCATGTTTAACTCTATTATTGTGCACCCTGACCCCAACACAAGAAAAAGGAGATATTGTGGGCCTTAGGGACTTTGTGAACTGTATTTCACACCGAACAGCCAAAAATTAGGTATTAATGTCATACCCTCGACTCCTCAAAACCTGAAATTTAATTGACTTTCTTCAGCGAGGCTTAGCTAGGACTGCCAAAAAGACCCTGCCACTGTACTTCATTGCAAGTAATTGATCAGAGAGAAAAATCATATAACACAGAGATCCATCACCAAGACATTATGGGCGATAAAATCCCCCCCCCCCCTTCTGTGCCGATCTGTCCTTTTCAATTTTCTACCATGAATGCAACGAGCTACACCAAGGAGTTAAACTATAAAGAAAGACTTTCTAACGGATTACAGACAGCCTTTGCCAAGAACCACTGCTACCCAACTAAATCTGATCCTTATAGCACCACTGAAATCACACTGAAATTTAATTCAGTATGTGGGCTTTTTTTTTCTATTACTCCCCAGACTGCTGTGTATTCTGTGACCTAAAATGACTGTGGATTCCATGCAAGGGAAATCAATCAATCTTTCATAACACCACCATTCAAGCCGTCTGTATGTGAAAACAGATAGTTGATGAAATAAAATGAACCAGCACATTTAGTATTGCATCTCTCGAAGGTTTCACACATGCAGAAATTACTGTATTTAGAGAAAATAACTGCCCCCAATCATTTTTACAGAATTTTCTGGCACTGTTCCATTTCATCAGGCTGAGTGATGTTCTGGCAATAAAAAAAACGAGGAAGTTAAAACTGGTAGGTGATTGGTGTTTGGTACAATATAAGGAGCAGGAAATAATCACTGGGACAAAGCCAGCTGCCTCAGAGATATCTAGCTGTGGTATGGCTGCCAGCGGTGTGACGGTTAGGCTGTGGGTGGACCCCTTTCACACTGAAGCTAATTCAGCCGTGATAGTGAGGCGAAGCTGGTGATCAGGTGGCTTTTACTGTAATGTAAGAGGGGTAAGAGTTAGCCTGACACCGCTTCACATGGGGGCTCAATTCTGCTTCTGATTGACACTCTCCATGAAGTCCAAATATAAACCAGCAGCACAGGAAGGACAGGCAGCCGATCTCACATCCACCTTCTCGAAAATACACCCTGCACCCCAAGCTCAGTGTCGACAGAATTTCAGAGGCGTCTCAGAATTCTCCATTTCAGAGACCAGCTGAAATGGAAAGTTGGTGCTCTTTAACAAACTCCCATCGCAGGTGAAATCAATTCGGACAAAGGGCTCGGGAGGATCCATCAAATCGTCCTTTAGTCCGTCTGCAGTTTGTCATCCTGCAAATGTTCAAAAATTGACACCCTGGAGTATGGCAGACAACAAGAGCTCTTAATGTCGAAACTACTTTTGTACCCCTGTTTGTCTGAAGGACAAAACACAGTGCAATACTACGTAGTGTACTCTCCCCAAAGCCATTTCAGTCTGGCAGGGTGCAAGAGAAATCCTTTAGAGTCAAATGATATGGTGCCTAGCTATAAACTGGCTGATATTTCACGCTGTCCTGTATGTCACCTCTGTAAAATCACCACACTGAGAGAAATAGGTGACGGGTGACATTTTCCCATTATGTGTTACAATATATATATTAAAGAGACCCACTCGACTTGAGTTTCACCTCGTTCCATACACATGTAATCGACCGATCAGACTCTCTGATGTAGCCTGTCAAAGCCAAATGGGCGAGGTTCCTCCGGACACTGTGAGCCTTTCAAACTTGTACCTTTCACCATACAAGGCGTATACTCTAAAATGGGGATGAAAACACATAATCACACCGCAGAAACAGGACAAAAGGACAAACACTCTTTGACGCAGACCAGGTAAAGCGCTCCACTCTGAGTGAGTTTTTTATTTGGTGCTCCTTTTCTTTTTCCTCAGTTAGACAGAATACAACAAAGCCATCCTGGAATGAGCCAGTCAGTACGACTGACTGAATCCTCTCCCTCCCACAGAGCATAGGCGACACAGCTCTCCCCAATACGTGCTGTCAGCAACTGTAATTTCGCCATCATTAAGCTGTCAGGAGCCGGACTATGTCCCACATAACGCTGTGTAATAATGGTTCTCTCTACCTGGGGGAAACATGGTACATACAGTATAGAAACAGAAAGGTATGATATACGGTAAGGAACCAGCAACTGGGGTGGTGGTGAGGGTACAAATTATTAATGTTAAAGTGTTATCTATATTCCTTATGATAATCTATAATTACAAGTAAAGACCCCCCTTTCATGTCTTGGAACTTCAGGTAGAGACATACCACATACCGCTCCAGTGATGCGGTGATCCAGCAGGCCTACCATAATGCCAAACCATACTTGCACCACCAAAACATTACAGAAAGTCATTTTTAAGGCTGTTAAATGTGCTTCATTTCTTAATCAGTTACATTTATGTGTTCCCTTGCAAAATAAGGTTATTAATTTAAGATGAAGCACATTTAAGATGAATTTCCTTCAGCACAAGCTTTTATTTTATGCCATTACATTATACTGCACTGTGCAAGGAAATTATTATGCCAGACTGTATCAGAAAAGATTCTACAAAAGAAAATAGTCCAATCAAAAATAATAATTACACAATAAAACGTGATTCTAGGGCAAATAATCTAAATTAACTTATTTTAATTTGCCTCTTATGCAAACTTTTTTGCAAGATATTTTTGGTTTGTGCTTTGGTCTTGACTTTTGTATGAATATGCACTCTCTATTCCTTGTCAAAAATAATTTGATAATGTATTCAAAATTAATCTAGCTTTTTTTATTCTGGCCCTGGCAAAGTTCCTCTCTGCTCTTAGTCAAATAAAGGCAAAGTGAAACTGAGAAAGGAGAACACAGTGTTTCACTGAAGGCCAAGGGAATAAGGAACAAAGGGGGCAGAGAACTTAGCTCTAAACTTATCTCCAGGGTGTGCTGAATGTGGTTTCGATTGCACCACTAATTAGCTGACCAGTTTATGCAGGTTCATCTATCAGCAGCTGATTCCTTGTCTACATATCATAATTGTGTTCACTGAGAGTAGCTTAACTGCACCCGTGTGCACTGAGCAGTGTAGCTTTGTAATTGTAACACAGAGATTGGGTTACATAGAATAATTCTCATTATGATGAAAAGATCTGAGAATGATTTTGAATTAAAACTGGTTACTCTTTTCTCTGCAGTAACTGCATTAATCGCATGTGAAACACACAAACATAATGGCATTACATATGAGCACAGTAGCCGATGAGTCATTGTTATGTAAATTGGGCATGTTTGTTAATTATCCGAAACAATCAGGAAACAGGGTCGGAATATTTCAATGAAAGACAGGGTTCTCGCCCTGTTTATTTATAGCCCATCAGTCTTCTGCTGCGGAAGACATTACGCATAACAGAGCCGGGCTCTGAAAGAGCGCCTCGGTGGGCACTCATCCGTCCCCGAGGAGCGCGGTGACAATGGAAGAGAAATGAAACCTTCTGTTCTGTTCATTTAAATATTAACATTTCAATCGGTCCCGCTATAGGTGCCGCTCGACTCTGTCAGCTCGCATTAGCATTAAGATGTGAAATGATGCCGTCTGGGGGAGACGATTAAGTGATCCGATCGAGGGCGGCGCTCAGTCCCGGGACGCTTTGATGTTCAATTTATATGCGATTGATTTTTTTTTCTTCTCTTTGCATTCACACCAATGTCATTTTGAAAATGGACTGATACACTTAAGGAGTGGACACATGTTTCGCAGCACATATAGTGGCACTGATGGACTAGCTAATATACACTGTGAATATTGGACACGAGCGCCTATTCTGAAAAGGCCATCCTTTTCGTTGGGGTGAAAGATCGGCTCATCTATATGTTCTGAAAATGCATTGCAAATGGCATGAATCATCACAAGAGCTTGTTTATCACCTTAAGAGAGACTGCGGGTGGCTTTGAAATGTAATGGCTATAGTTTTCATCAGCATTGAACTCTTTACTGTGACAAACTATTTACTGTACATACAAACCCTTTACCCGCATTCAGATCAGAGGGGTCTCTTATCTAATCCGAATTTGAAGTTTTGTTTCCTGTATGTTTATGATTGTGTACAAAATGCGTGACTGCGGCTGTGATCGACCCAAAGGATTGAAAGCTCTTTACTAAGACAAACAACCTACTGTAAATATACAGTACCAGACAGATTGTTTGGACACACCTGCTCATCGAAGTGTTTTATTTTTACTAATTTCCACATTTTAGAATAATAGTAATGACATCAAAACTATGAAATAATACAAATGTAATTATGCAGTGACCAAAAAAGTGTTAAACAAATCAAAACTATCTTATATTTTAGATTACTCAAAGTAGCCATAAATAGTTTTTTAAAATAATTATAAAAAAACTCATACATAGACATCAACTTCACAATTTATATTTGGATAATAAACAAATTTCAAGCATAAGTCTTTAGATCAAAATGTCTTTGAATGCACGTTTCCCATTATCTTAATCAGGTGTGTCCAAACCTTTGACTGGTACTGTAAACTCATTACCCGCATTCACCGAGATCTCTTCTCTAAGCCGAATTTGCAATTTTGTCTGGTATGTTTTTACGATCGTGTGCAAAATGAATAGCATAAGTGTTAACTGAGTGAGAACGAGAGCTCGGAGAGGAAGGAATTATGCCAGTTCCATCTCACTCAATTTTTTCCAGTGTCAAGAGCAGTAAAGTATCCAAAGAGTCATATTCGGTCTGTTGTGCATCATATCGGCTGTATGATACATCTCAAACACAGAGTAAACAATAAGTGGACGGATGAATTGTTTTTCACTCTTCCAACTCTCTCAGTTTATCCTACTGCAGGTATATTTTCGCCCCTAATGCCTATACCTTGCACAAAAGCTTTTAGCACAGTGTTAAAAGGGATGGGGTCAGAGTTTGGGCAGCCAAGATGTATCTTCAATTAGTCTGTACCGGAAAATGGACAGTGAACCTGCTGTCCCTCCTATTGTGGGGAGGACTAGGCAACCAGAGTTAGAGGAGCCAAGTACTCTGGCAGGAGTGTGGGATTTGATAATATATGATAAGTATGAGGGTTGATATTAGTTTGAGGCAGAGTTTTGAACTTTATCTGAGCCATAGCAGGAAGCCAATGTAGGGAGAGTGGTGTGACATGGTGGTATCTCGGTCGGTTGTAGATCAGCTTCAAACTCTATATGTGAACACACCCTAACCGGCCAAAACACAGAAAGGACTCAAAAGTAGCCCTGTCTTAGATGGGGGATTGAGCTGGGGTTGGGGGGCAGGGGGGATGTCAGTATATCCGTTGTCCTTCGAAATGTGCAAAAGTTCAAAATGCACTAGTGGGCTGGGCGGATTTGTGCCATTAAGATGCCACATGGCTACAGTTTCTACACACAGAAATAGCTGAGATACTGCAGCAGTTAAGCGCAATGACACTGCGCCCTGTCCACGGCTGACACTCTGTTGGATGGGGTCAGAGGCCTCACTTCCAGGCTGTCCTCCTCACGGCTCCTGCCCAGTACCACTCAGTTTCAGCGCACCACAGAGCAGACCCCTGGAGGGGTAATTAACCAGCAAACTAATAATGTTGTGTGTAGGTCAGGAGGGTCAAGTCACCTAATGAGCATTCTGCGAACGTGTAATAATGTATTACCTTATTACAGGTTAGTTTAATGTGTTTTCCCAGCAGTGGTGTTGGCACATTGCCATCAATTATGACAAACTGTTGCAAGTTCGATATCTGGACGCTTACTGTTCACAGTAATAACACATGAAGGTGGGGGTTCGGCCCTTGACACTACATGTGCTGTGGTGAGGTCACTGAGTGGGGCAGCGAGAAAATCAGCATGAAATCTGATGAGTTCCGCCCCAGCTCCGGTGAATGGACACCAGCAGTCTTTAATAGAATAAAGCGAAAATCAAACAAAGTGGGATGTGGCCAGCTGGAGCGTGTCCTACGGAACCAGAAAATTAGACATATCGATGTGATGTTGTTTACTAAACCTAAGAATTACATATTTTATTATAGCCTGAATGCAAATGGAGCAGTCTTAAAATGCATGAATGTTAAAACAATAACAATGATTCTCAGTTGTGTACTTGCATTAAACCATGTTGCTGTATACAACAGTCTCTAATGATTCTACTTTTGTCATTTGGATTTACAATAACAACCTTTCCTTTGTTTTTCTGAAAGGCAATGTAATAACATAAGTCGTACCACAACCAGACGGTAACTTTCCAGCATTTTTTGTTTTTTTTTCCATGTCTTGAGGGAGGGTATACTGCTATTGCTGTTCCTTAAAAAAGGCCTGTCTCAAACCCCCGTGTGAGTCTTGTTCTGAGAAAATAAGACCCTGTTTTTGTAAACATGTGCCCTTTCTCTCTCTGACTGGACCTTGACGCGGACCACTCAGGTATCGATCCCTTTCATTCAGTCCCAGAGACCAATTGTTTCATTTCCCCCGGCTCATCTGTTAAAATGTTATTCTTTGAGTCACAGTGAATGGGGGAAAAAAAAGAACATTTTCAACACAGAAAGCTTCAGGTCAGCAATACAATTAACATAATAATTTCCTTGATTGCTAATTTCAGAGGAAGCGCTTACACCCAGTGTGACACTCCTAAAATCTCACAGGCACAGCCTTTTCTTGTACGTACACTGAAAATGTTTTATGAAATACATGACCATGTTTGGCATATAAACCCTCATCTTGACCCCAAACAAACACCTAACTCTACCTCTGAACTTCACCCAAGTCCAACCGCTTATCATATTCCCAAACATACATGGACCTCTAACTATCAACCCAACACAAATCCAGCCCCTAATCTTTTTTCCCCCAAATATACTTTGTTATGTCTATCTATGAACATAACAATCCCTCACCTTTCTTGCTATTACTCAAATAGAGTAACAATGTGTAATTGCACTGGTGATTCTGTGTGCAGTCCTTGCTTGCAATTATGTGCTATTTACTCATTTAACCACTGTGTAATTACATAGATAATTTGTATCAAATGTCAGCAATTCATGACCATATTTCTCAGGTCAGGCTATTCAGGAGTTGTCAAGGTAATAAAGTGGAAAGAAACTAGATCGGATTATCCTGATACCAATATAACACAGCTATATAATGCGCTGTCAGTGGGTGACAGACTCATGCAACCCTGTTTTCAGACTGGCCGGCTTTTTATTATCACAGACGGGCATACACCTGAATGCCGTGAGCTTTATGTCACCCGGCCCTTGAACCGTAGCAGAATCCCTCCGAGTCAAGCACCTCTGTGGCAGCTGTCATTCTTCATGTGAGCCCCATATCCGCACAGTCACAGGGGAATGGGATTTTCCCAGAATTCATTGAGAAAGCCCAGGGCACTCTGGGACATGTAGCGGAGCTGAGAACCGACATCAGTAAAAACCACTGCACTGATCAGTTGATTACGACAGTGGCGAAAAGTTCCCTAGGGCGGTAGGTATGATGGAAGACGCTGGGGTGGAGTCCTTCATCACAGGCATACAGGTAGTGCTGTTTCTTGCCAACAGCAAAGTAACCCTTCTCCTTTAGCTCCAGATCAGTAGCAGGGAGGATTTAATATGATTAAGAGGCTTCCAGACACTCCACTCTTCCCTGTGATTTTTTTTTTTTCATGGAGAAAATATAGACGTCACGACTCTCTCTATTGTGCTGTTTATTCCACAGTGGCCAAGTAATTGTTTTATTCACTGCAGTTGCAGTCCCTAAATAAAGTCCCACTTGAAATTCATATAGGAAAATTACACTTAAGCAGACTAGTACAGGCATGGTTTGTGTCAACAGTAATGTATTCCTGATGGGTCATTTGTTTCAATTCATTTGTCAATAGCAGAGACTGTATATTCTCTTGCTTTGAATCAATTCCAGTACTTTTGACCAAGGCTGGATTAGATGCCACCTGGGCTCAGTTATTCTGGGTTGATTGAGCTGTTACTCAGCCCTGTTCTGCTCATGTGAATTTTATCATTGGTTTTATCAATGTTTAATGTATCATGGAAGAAACATGAAATACGAAAATACGGGTCGAACAGCATTGGTGCTCCAGCATCAGCAGGGCTGATCTGCGTTTCTCTCGTGTCCCAGGCCAAAAACAGGGGTGCTGTTACAGAACTGCTGACACCACCCTGTATGCCATGGGCTCTCTGTCCTCTCTGTCTTACCATCTTCCCATCACACCTCATCAGCTTCACACAGCTTCACAACAGCAAACAGCTTCAGCGGGGCTGATCTGAAATTCTTTCGTGTTCCAGGCTAAAAACAGGGGTGCCGTTGCAGAACTGCTGATACTGTACCACCCTGAGTGCAGTGGGATCTTCCTGTCTCTCATCATCGTCCCATCACACCTCATCAGCTTCATGAGCGACAGCACCAATATCTTTTCCGATTTGTCTTCTGCTGCCGAGGGAACAGAGAGACACCCGCTTGAGGAGAGGAGGCCATCAGAAACGCAGCACGGTCCATCACTGGGCATTAGCGTCTCCTCTCTCCACAGACCGGGCGTCTGAATAGGACAAGACCAGGGCCTACATTCAGACTCGGCACCAGGAGAAAATACAGAGGGGTGCACTTTCAATCCCAGGGGGCGCATGGGGGGGGGGGGGGGGGCACCTAATGTCATATCATAAAAAAATACATAATAAATACTCTGTAGACATCGGGATATAAGGAGACAACTGGGGGAGCACTGAGGTCCTTCTGGAGGTGCAATGTACCCCCAAGTACCCCCATAGTGCCGGCCCTGCCTACATTACAAGCTAGCATTTACATTCACTGGATACAGGAGACTTGCATGACCATTGTGGGACTGCAGCGCCATACCCAAAACTCCTGTGCCCCAGTGATGGCGGAAAGACCAACACACTGCAGAGCACAGTAAACAGCAACAACAAAAAAATACAGCTGAGAGGTAGTCAGACGTGCTTGTCCTCTTAAAGGATAGGACTACAGACATCAGCATGTACATTCAAGCCAAACCAAAGTTAGGCTCCTGAGAGGGAACCAGAGAAATGATCCTTTTGTCACATACAATGCCTCTTAGAGGAAGAAATGTTCACTCAGGCTGTGTGTCTGGACTGGAAATAACACTCTAATATCTCATCCCAGCACGGCGTCCACGAATGCCTCACTCTGCCCCCTGTGTTCCTCTCCTCCGCCTTCTGCCTGGAGAACGGAGACAGGTAGGGGGAAACCCCCCCATGCAAATGCATGCTAATGTGTCCGCATTAAAACCCGGGCGCGCGCGTGGACGCATGCGAGCTCACTGCGGCATCAAACACGCGATGCGGCGAGCCAAATAAACGAGGCCGTGAGTTACAGCCGGGGCCCGTTAACCGCACACTCGCACGCCAGCGCATACATCACAATTGCAGATCAGCCCGCCGGAATTTATGCGCCCAGCCGTGCAATTCATCCCCACCGTATCTAGCGCGTTCCGCGTACATAAATTCCTTCATTGGTTTCCAGCCCGGTGCTGGTGGCGGATTATCTGTCAGCCGCGCTGACATGAAAGACTACCGATTGGGAGGGGGGGAGAGGTATTCAGCGCGTTCCAACAGAGACGCGGAGAGGGACGAGAGGGAGAGCTGCTCCCGTGGTACCTCACCACGCTTATTAAAGGCATTCTCTGTCAGGCCACACGCTGGACGGCCAGGCTAATCTGCTGGAATATTGCAGGCACTGCGGGGAAGCTGGTGTCATTTCACATTTGGGCTTTGTTTTCAGCACTCGCGCGGTTCCCCTCGCAGAAAGAATCGGAATGAAAAAGGAGAGATCCCGGCAAATTTGTGTCATCCAAACTGAACTCCACTGCTGTTATCAGTCCTGATATTGCCTTGAAAAAGACAGTCCAGTCCAATGTAATATGAATAAAGAGGCTAATTTAAATGGAGATAAATTGCTTCTCCAATCTCTGGCACTGTAATACTGAGATATTCCACACAAGTCACGGGGGAAAAGACTGTATCTGTTCACTGTAGGTAATATAGACATATATGTTTTTCCATTTTAACACATTTCAGTTGGAACCAAAAGTTCCTAACGAACTTCACATAGAACAGTCTCAATTGGGAATATATAGTAGATAATGTTTTATTCAGAAACGTCCATGTATTGATTAAGAGGAAGAGATGCAAATTTAATCCAAAGGAACGTACAATCTCTTCATCATTGCTGTGAAGAGTCATGTGCCAGGATTCACAGTATCGCTAATGGGTGCGTTTCTGTTTCCTGCAGAGCCGTGATTCTCAAAACTGGTGCCCTCACTTTTCAGGCAAGAGTCTCCAGCACGTAGAAAGAGTGTGCATTCTTCAAAATTCCTCTTCACATGAAAAGAAAGTACGCATGAAAAAAGTGAGCATTAATAACAGTTAATGTAAAGAATGCATTTGAAAGTTGTATTTGTCTTTTGTTGTGGGAATCTCATAAATTTCAATCATGTGCTGTGATCAAGGGGACGGACAGATTCATGAGTTTCTTACTGAGAAATTTCTTAACTTCTAAAGGAAGTTAAAAAAATCGCTATCCTCAAAAACATTTTTTGTAAATATCCCCTAGCTTTCGTTTTCTCTTTTTCATGAGCACAAAATTACAAAGCAGTCTTCAATATAAAAGTGTTCTATTTCTTCTTTGAAATGTTTGTAACTTTATGATAGCTAAACACTTGTCATAGAAGCTTGGCTGAGAGAGGGTAAGGAATCCAAATGAGATTGAAAACGTATTGAAGTAAACATAAAATAGTATTAATATGCTTGCTGTTAGTCAGCTAGTTTATGAGCCAACTCAATTTACAAACCTCCACTGATAACATTCAGTTATTGAATGGCTTATCCCTAAGATTAGTGTGCAGATCCTTTTAATCTCTGGTTATACATGATTTTTTTTGTTTTGTTTTTATGAAGAGATTGTAAAGAAATTATAAAACCATATTTTAAAAAATTGTGAGAACATTTAAAAAATGGACATACATTCTTAGGGATGTCTTAGGAAGTGCTATTCCTTTTTTTGTAAGAAGAGTTTTGTGAAAACATGCAAACTTCCATCACTGTTTCCCATAATTTATGTTAATTCCCATAATTTATCTGTCACAAGAAAAAAACATTACCCCCAGGCTTAAAAATGACAGCCCTGTTGCCTCTTTTGCAGTTTTCAACTGCAGCATTAGCTCAGACATTTTTTTATTCAAGCATTTGAAGAAAAGCTAAGAAAGAGCTCTGTCACTTTGGCGCCGATAGCAAATAACCAGTGTATTCAATAAACAAGGCTGAGATTTTGAAATGGGTCATACATCAGCTTTTCATTCTGAGACTTGTGTGGATAAACTTTACAAGAGTTTCTGAATTTTTCATTTACTGAGGCAATCATTCTTTTCCTTAACCCATTCCATCATACCAGTGGTTATTTGCCTGCCGAATCTGCTCAACACCTCATGAGACTACTGCTTTTATCTTTCCATGGTAATGCTGAACAAGTCGACCATCACAGCAGTTAACTGTGAAACTGGATGCTTCAGAAACAACATTAACCCCAAATCTTTGAGCTCTGTTATCAATTCAGTCTCCGGCCAGGATTCGATCCTATTTCACTTTGTGTCATTCATAGCTTTGACTGATTAATACATGCAAGCATAACTTTTTGAGGTACATAATATATACATCCTCAACCCTCTGAGTTGAGCCATCACTGATAAATGTTGAAAAGGTGACGGATACTGAGAGAGGTAGCAGAAAGTGATGTAAATCCATGCATCACCTCAACCAAGAGGACCAACAGTCCAGGACAAGGACAATGTGAAATCACGACCAGCAGATGAGCTTGTGTCCGGCAGCCAGTGAGGGGGCCTACACTCTACAGCACGTCTGTGGGAGCTGGACTCTCGGCTCCCCGCTAAGTGGCTATCGAGCACCGGCTGCTTGCACTCCTCGGCCGTTCTGTGCCCACGTGGCATGTGGACGGAGAGCTCCCGCTGCCAGGACAGGGCACCCCGCTCTCTGGCACAGCACAAACACACACGCTCTCCAGCCAACTGCCAAGCGGCTCCCCCTTCTTACTCTGTGAGTCAGTCAACTGGGATTGTCCCTCAGCTCTCCAGGCATCTAGATGCTCTCAGGGCTTCTGCCGATTCAAAGATGTCTTACCTGGAATATGTGAGGATACACTGTAATGCCTCAGATACCGTACAAATACACACACACACACACACACACTCACACACATACACACACACGCACACACGCGTGCACACACACATGCACGCATGCACACACACACATGCACACACACACACACACACGCACACGCACACACGCGTGCACACACACATGCACGCATGCACACACACATGCACACTTGTGTGCACACACGCACACACACGCACATGCACACACGCACACGCACACACATGCACACGCACACTCACGCATGCACGCACGCACACACATGCGCGCGCACACACACACACACATGCGCGCGCACACACACACACACATGCACACACACACGCGCGCGCGCACACACACACACATGCACACACACACGCGCGCGCACACACACACAAATGTCAAACAACAGAATGCCATCAGCAAATATGTTTGCATGAATTCCACACAACGGGCTAAATACAGTGCAGGACCCAGAAGCCCTTTGAATATTTCAAACAAAATTAAAGGCTGAAGGATAATCTCCCTGCCTCCCTTTTCAGTTTGACCTTCATAACAAACTCACCCCTGCAGGAAAACAAAGTAAACATCTGAAATACAATTCTGTCCTCAACTCCAGTATTGCATCCCGTATCTGCTCCCTCTCTCTGCTGTCTCCATTTCCACGGCCCATTCATTTATGCTCAGTCCAACACACGCAGACACGGGCAGAAATACCAGGAGCCAAGGTCCTTCAGCTCTGTTCATACATTCTGTGATTTGCTCAGCAATCTGGAAGTGAATGTGTAAATATGCTGAAGGTCAGGTTTCTCATTGACATAAAAAGGGGGGGAAAAACTAACCTCTCAACAGATCTAAGCAGACTTCAGAACTGGTGAATAGGCTTTTGTAGGAACTTAATGTCCATGGCAACGGACCATAGCATCCATTTCCAAGCCTTGCATGCAGCATTTAAGGACACTGGTACAGCAGAGGTTTGTAAATTTACAGGGGAAATAAGCTCGGACCGATTCCAACCCAGGAGGACGCTTCAATGGATCGTATGACACACTCATACTCCACGATGGCTTCATTCTCTACAGCAGGATGGCATTGCCCTCAGAGGATGAAAAATAACCCGGAGGGCCAGAAAACAGATCCAGGCTGTACTGGTATCACATGCATCCTCACCAGCCGTTATACGCGTAACAGCTGGGTGGCAATTGTAATGTAGGATAAGTGTCAAAGCCCAGCCAGGTCAGTGCCCTAACAAGCAATTGGCTTCCCCCTTATGAGTTCATGTGGTGGGTCAGGGCCTCTGTGTACAACAGCATGGTCTCCGGAGGGGCTGACACACAAGCATTACTCTCAATCAGAGAGTCCCCCCCAACCCCGTCTGCGCTCTAT
Source organism: Megalops cyprinoides (assembly GCF_013368585.1). Taxonomy (NCBI): domain Eukaryota; kingdom Metazoa; phylum Chordata; class Actinopteri; order Elopiformes; family Megalopidae; genus Megalops; species Megalops cyprinoides. The sequence continues at coordinate 5,762,413 of NC_050597.1, forward strand.
TCCAACCTGTTCCCTTAACAACACTGGCATTCTGCCAGTCTCACAGCTCCTGACATCTCACAATTATGAAAAATAACGGCCAGATTTTTTCAAAGCCTAGCTGGACTGGGTGGTTGGTGCCTTCTCCCCTGCCCGGGCTAGGCTTCTTAAAAGGGGAGATTCATGATGCAGTCCAGCTCTGGACAGGGGGGGAGAGGCTATCCTGGCAGTGGCCCTAGGTAACAGAATGCTGTTCCCGAGAAGCGTTTCAGCTTGTCAAGCTGATTAGGAGTGCCTCTTCCTCCTCTTGCTCTCTGTCATACATCAGAGAGAAGCAGGTTTACTGTGGAGAGGAAAAGGGAAAAGCCTCTCTAATGGTATCAATCATTCCCACATCTGCCCTCAAACAAACTCACAGGAAACGGCACAGTTTTCCCTGACTCACAGCCTTCCTTGGCTTAATTACCAGCCACCCAACAATGCGGAAGATTAAGCCTCAAGCGCTCTGAAAATGCAACAAGCCTGCAGTCATATAATCAGAGGAACGAGGAAATTAGAATTATTCAATTCAAACCTGCACAGTGAGTATTTTGCAGAGTTGTGGGGAAATATTGAATCTAACAAGAGTATTTTTGCTCACAAGCAATTTTGTATGGGGACCTAATTTAAAAGTCGGTGCTTTAATAAGCATGCCTCGTGCATAGCAGGTTTAAAGTATGCGTTAATGCGAAAGAATGACGGAAGATCCGAATGGGGAGGAAGAGTGGAATGAGGTTCTTTCTGACAGTGTAACTTTGTTCATGAATGGAAATTGTAAACTGAAAGAGAGCTGCTCACATTTCTCTCCAGGACAGAAACTCTCACAGAGTTACGCAATGCGGGGGATCTCATCCTGCAGTGCAAACAGGCCTAACCTCTTGACATTTCGAAGGATGAACTTCGTTGCCATGAAAAGGCCTCATCTGCATTTTCCGACGCCGACCAAGTTCGGACCACTCTTAAAACCTGCAGGCATCCCCCTCATCTCTGGCTATCACAGGGTGCCCAGGGGGTGAACACTTCCCTTTCAGCCTGTGACTCAACCTAGATGCGAGGCCACAGAACCCAAGGCATTCTCCACCCTCTGCCCCAGTGGTGCCGTCTCACACAGGGACTATAATTTTACCCTACAATTTAAAATTAATGTCATCAAGTAGAGGTAATGACAGGTCAGGGATGTAGACCAAAGGGTCTCTCACCAAAGGGTCTCTTTTGGCTTCACGAGACATGTGATGAGAAAAGCTACTCAAAAGCCCTTTTCATACGTGACACTTAAAAAAGGAAATGAGGAAGCTGATGGGTCGAACAAAACACTAGACAACAGGGGGGCAGGTAGCAATTATAATCACATATAAATCAAAGATAATTATAACTCCGCATCCGCTATAATGGAGGAAATAGTGGCGCTCAAGGCCTGATGATCTGGAAATAAATCCATCACAATCAGTGTGAATCAGTGATTCAAATGCATTGTCTCTGTAAACTGCACTCAGTCCGCGCTGCCAGAGGTCACGGCTTTGCTGAGTGCGGCTGACATGGAAAGACGGGAGCGCTGGGCCTCAGGACACGTCAGCAGCGGCCAAAGTGCCACATCAAAGGAGAGAGGGAGAAAGACACTTTTAGCGAGCCAGCAGACATCATGTGACTTCCACAGAGGCCAAGCGGGATCTAAAACCAAACAGTATACTAAAATGAGCAGAGCTGGGAGCAGGCCCGGAGCTGTAGGGGTGTTTAGGGGTGCACTGCACCCCCAGACGGACCTCAGTGCACCCCCAGTTGTCTCCTTGTATCCCGAAGTCTACATAGTTTTTAGGACTTTTTGTGCACCCCCGGGGATTGCAATCGCACCCCAGGCGTTTTCTCCCGGCACCAAGCCTGGCTGGGAGACCACCTCGCTTTGTTTGCTGCCAGTGGCACAACGCTCGCAGGTTTTGACAGATCAGTCCAGCCGAACGAACAGAGACACCAGGCCGCGGAGAGACGCTCGCACCACTTTCTGAGCTGGAGCACTGAAGGCCTTTCATCTGCTGAGAATTACACCAGATTCACCCGCCGAAGGCAAACGCGGAGGAATCATTCAGCGTCTCTAACCAAAAATAAGCAGCAGTGGAAGCGTCGTCAGCGTGGGGGATTTGACACACGTCTGAAAAAGGCCCTGCCTCAGTCTAAATACAGCGGTTATCTCAGCATAAACAAAGCATTAGCGCTCAGAATGACAGTGTCACCGAGAGGTCACACTGCAGAAAAAAAATAAGGTTATATAATGCCAGATTAAACTGAGCGCAAACGCAACTCTCAGCTAATTAACACGGGCTATCCTCAAATAAATACCAATATTATCAAATGAAAAAAACAATAACAAAAAAATGTAATTCAAAAGATGATTTCCATTTGATTTTTTTTGGCCTAAGCCGAAAACATTACATTTACTGAACTGTTTATAATCTTTAGGGATTTCACTGTAGTGCATAGCTGAAATGAATATCCATTGGACTGAATTATTAGATAATAACAATATAGCCTCACTAAATGAAATTACAGTGTGGTTCTGCCTTAGAATGGTAAGTAGATGAGCCAAGAGGACACTATTATAGCCATTTTAAAGAGATTCCACTGCATGAACACAGAGACATTATTACAGAGAAGTCAGATCACTATGAATCTGAGGACTGCCTTTTTTCATTTCCGAAAGATAGTTTTACATCAACATCATCTGTAAGCCGAGGGCTCAGTTCATTTACCAAAATGTAATTTCTATAATTTTCCATCTATGATTTTGTTACATCCGAACCTGTTCGATGATGCTTAATGTAGGACAAGCTTCAAAAGTAAAGTAACAGTTAGCAAATCAGTACCAAACAGTTACTTCACAGCCACACTGTATAAGGTGTATTTATCATGAAATAGATTACTTCATTGTCGTCCCTGCATGCACAACTGCCAGGTACGGATCTACATCTTTTTGTTCTTCACTCCTTAGAGGAAAGTGGTTTTTATCACTAATCATATAAATACTACAGCACTCAAAACGGGAGTGCCGCTCAGCGAAGCACACAGCTCCTCCACCACCCTTCATGGCTGACCCATCCGATCTAAAATTTAACCATTCCTCTCTTCACAAATAGGGAATTATTCCTTCAGGTTTTGTCCAAAATGTCTGGCAACCATGATCACAGCCAGACAAACACACTGACAGACAAACGTACAGAGTGGGATCTCACAAACTCCACTCCGCCTAGTGGTGGCATACATAAATTCACCCCGCTGGTCGTCTCACCAAGTTTCATAAATTTCCTATGGCCATTTCAGAATCCTGAGATATAACCTGAATATATGAACTTAAAAACACACCAAACCCCTGGCTTAATTACAGCAGAGGCTCAAGCCCTCACAAAGTAGCTCCCTCCTCCTGCTATCCTTGTTAAGAGCTGCATCAGCCCTTAATAAGTGCACTTTAATTAAGCCGACAGGGAGCAGAGAGACGCCACTGTTTAAATCTCAGGCTAATCAGGTGTCAGGCTTTTTATGCTTCTGAGCAGGTAGTGGTGTGTGGTGAACACGCTTCTGCAATGATTTAAAGGCTACTGAATGTGCTAGAGGACAGGTCACCTTTGCGCCAGCAGCTTCTGAACTGTAATCTTATGTTATAAATGAAGAGAGTCCACAGTTAAGAAAAATCTTTGTGCAGATTTAAAAAAAAAGCACAATGTGGTTAGATCATATCTGGGCCTTTGTGTTTTTATTTTTTAGGTCATTCTGTTTTAAATAGTCCATGTTGTGTTCATTATTAGTCTAATGAACACTCTAATTAATGTGACCAAAAAGGAATGAATGATTGTTTGTGCTTATCAGCTACCTTTCAGGTCACAATACCGGTGAAGATGACTAGAGAACAGGATGACCTGGGCTAGAACTCCGCTGCTAATATGAGCCTTGTTGAATAACATTAAAAGCATCCCGTGTCTATTCATGAACAATGAGTCGCACACAGTGATCCGGATCAAACATGCATAGTGATCCGGAGCGCAGTCTAAAAAGCAGGGACTCCCATTAGCAGAATGCTGAAGTGTGACATGGAGCGGTAAGGACCAAAAGCTCATGATTGCTGGCTCAATTCCCCGCTGGGGCGCTGCTACTGTACCCTTGAGTAAGGTATTTAACCAAGAATTTCCTCAGCAAATATCCAGCTGTATAAATGGATAACATGTAAAAAAAAAACTGTAACCAATGCAAGTCGCTCATGATACAATGGCAGTAATGTAATGCTAATGAACTGTGTTGGAGGTGGGGTCTGTTTGTTGTATTGCAGACACCACTTTGCTGGCTTGGATTTTTCCTGCCTGACCCTGTGAACGAAATGCATTAGAACCGTTTTCTCTCCTGAATGCAAAGGCACCCTGTCCAGTCTTACTCGAATTCTGCCTCCACAGAAAGTCAGTGGCCACCACACCTCTAACAGAGAGGTGCTCTGCCTCCCATCTTTCAGTTGGTGCTCCAAAGCCCCTTAAGATCAGTAAAAGCAATGATTCGTTATGCCAGAGTTTCCCTTCTGTGCTAAATGTATTTCCAATAACCGTCACGACGAAGTATTGCAAAGCAAGAACGTGCATATTTGTTTTCCTGTGAGATGTGTTGAGCAGAGGGCTTTTGGGATACTCTCTCCCTTATTGATAAATTGAGGGCAAACAGCCAATCTAATTCGTTTACCATAGTGCAGGGGAGCCTGTTGGGAGTGATGAATCAGCCATTAATTCTTCATTCAGCTTGAACTGGAACACTTTTGACTCTGATCCAAATGCATTTATTTTACCAGGCAAGAGGCCCTGAGATGTCTTGTCAACCGTAAGCATCATAACCAGAGGAGGAAGTTTCTAACAATGTTAAATTAAGAGAAATAGTTGGCAGGTGTAAACTGTGGAAAGCAGTGTCATTGTCATAATGTATTGTGCTAACGAGGTGGCGATTTGGCCTTTGGTGTAGCCTTATAGCAACCTGACCTCACAAGATAGTACGTTTAAGGATACCCATGTCACCAAGATGAACTATTTACTGTCCACGAACTATTTATTAAGATGAACTATTTACCGCTCACCGTTTTTTTATAGAAAGTTTGTGGCTTTCAATTTCAATCGCCCGTTGAAAGTACAGACGTCACGTTGCACAAGCACTCAAGTTCAAACAATCTGTGCAATTTTGAGTGTAGCCAAGTAGATATATTCCCAGAATGTTTTGAAGGTGTATGTACACACACACAGCAGTCAAAGTGAGATTGAGTAAATTATGAGTATTGGTACATATACATTTGTGAAATGTGTTGGTAGGTCCTTGACACTTTACACTGAAATTAAGCAGTCTCCTCAGCATTAAGGAGCTTCAGTATGTGTTCATTTTCTGGATTTTCTGAGAATTTAAACAGGACAAAATGAATGACACATTAATAACCTGCTACTCCAAAGGGCCTTTGGAGACCTGAAGTCATTTTATGTATGCGTAATATAATCGTGTCTTAGCAAGATGGCAACATACACCTATGTGCTAACTACAGCCAATTCCCCCCTGATATTGAAGACAACTCTGAGAAAGTGGTACAGAAATATCGGATGGATAGAGGCTAGCATAATTTCCTATTCAACGGGCCAAAATAACATGAAGACTCTTCAAGTTGCTTAATGGATTATGGAGTGGTGGGAGGTAGAACAATTATTAAACCGGATGAACATTTTCAGGGGCTCTAAGCAATGTTTAAGACTGTGACTTTACCACAAAAGTGCGCATACCCAAACAGTTATTCTGACACTCAGTTCTTTTTCCTTTGAGTATCCACCGCGGAGGTTGTGTTCTCTGGCTAAAAGTCATATTACTTGTCTCTCGGGGAACCCATTGGCAGCCATTAGTGAGGAATGACCCTTTACAGGGCCCAGGTCTTTATCAAAGTCTCATCACCCCTACTTTCACTTCTCTGACAGCATGGGAAAAAAAGTGCAATCAAAGACCACAGCCTTATCCAGACTTCCATTTCCACAACAGCCGAGGCATGAAAAAAAAAACAAAAAAAAAAAATCGTCAAAACAGATCTGGGATTGTGCTCCTGATCTGTAGGTTTCATCAGCGCTTAGGTCATCAACCGTTGGACCAGGTCCTTGCTGTTGCATACAAATAAAAAAATATGACCAAGTTACATCTCAGTTGGTAAAGCTACAGGTATTGCTGAAGAAAAAAAAGAAGAAAAATGTGTTAAACTGATAAAGTGCTAAAGGCAGGAAAGAATCACAGTTGTTTTCTAGGGGGATATGATCAAACCAAATGATAAATTCTGGAAGTTTGGGCATTTATCTCGGCTGAAAACAGGTCTACAGCACATCTGTGGTTTCAAACGGCCCCAGAAGCAGTGATGAAAAATTTTGTGCAGGTGAATTGAGGCCAAAAAACAGCAGGGGGGCTTTTTAATGCTGGACACCGGATACAGTAGAGGTGAGCTCACCACTAGTGTGGTGTACTGTGGTCGCATTCCTAACGAACTCACAAATCCGCTAGGTCATACAAGGACACTGGCCCCTAGGCAACCTCACTGTTCTTACACAACACAGTCATTGGGAGAATACCACTGGACTAACAAGGGCATGAAACTTGAACCAACGTGCACCTCTGGAACTCTCCAGGGACACTGAACAACTGTAACTCAACTTTTCACACAGCTTGTCCAAAAGACACCGGTGGCTCCCAGTGCTGGCACAACATTAGTGAGCCACTATGTGGAGTTTTCTACTCTAACACAAAAATATTAATTCTGTATCCAAATCAATATGTTATTTTTAAAGGCCGACTGGCTAAATCCTGGGACTTCAGCTGACCGTAGCAGCTATTTATTAGTTTGCCACATTGAATGCCTACTGTTCACTTTCTGTGGCTTTAACTTTTCAAATACTTTTCTTGTCTCAATTTTCTTAACAGAACTTTAATATACATGAAATCCACACCTATACGTTTGTGGTAATGTGTGTTATGAAGTGCATTTAAAAACAATGTGTGTTATGAAGTGCATTTAAAAACAAACAAATTGATAACACCATCGTGAAAAGAGTGTAAAGGATAAGTATGTCTGCTAGGTGAATGTGAAGTAATGTAATATAATGTAATGTAGTAATCAATAAATACTGAAATATGATCAATATCCTATCTGAATTTTTATTTGGGCATTGACCTAAGGAGAGTAACATAAATAATTTTGTTCAGCATGTGTGACACATAAACATTGGATGAAGATGATTCATAAATAAAATTATCCCGGAGTTATTACAGAAAACTCTGCACGTATTCATCTCAAACTGTGGGAAGACAATAATAAACCTGTCGATTTGTGTTAGCGATGTGACTGCCCCGGGAGAAAGCAATATTCGAAATGCATATGCAAGCAGGTGGGTGAAGAGGTCTGACAATATGAGACTAGCTCAAGGGTAGAGGACAAACGTTACAGATCTTAATATGAGGTCTCAGACAATGACATTCCAAGGAAGTGATGCAGAGGAAGTGATGCGGGGTAGCCATTTTATGGAGCTGAAGCATCCAGAGATTGCCTACCCCATAATAATTCCTACTGATTGGGGATGGAGAACTTGTGACAGTCTTTGTTACCCAGGGAGCCCTCGCTACCTCCACGGTAATGGTGGCAAGGTGAGGAGGATATGGAAAACACACAACTCTCCTAGCCTGTAACTGGGTGTTAAGACAATAAAAAAGCATGAGACCATCACACAATGGCAGTGCGCCTCAGTGTTTAATAAAGAAAATTGGTGAAATTACAGATAAAGGCCCACATTGTGGCTCTGTCACGGTTCTCTTTTGTACCTGCGGGGATAAAACACAGAGCAACATCCCAAACAAAAAGAAGTGTGCTTTCCTGACATTCCACAAAGTTTTGCGTCACTCTTTTAACAAGCATTCAGCAACGTTTTTTTGAGCACTCTTAAAGGGGCAAGGAAAAATAACAGACAGACTGTTACAAACTGAGGCAGAGCGGGTCTGTCGGGTGGCTTTACCAACCTGCTTTTTCGCCAGCCACATCTGCCCATTCTGCACTCATGGGGCACCTATTTGAGAATCAGTACCATGTTGCCATGGAGAAAATGTGAGCATCACAGCATGGAAAACGACCTGGGAGAGAAGGGTTTATTGAACATCCTGATCTCTGTTTCACCTCCCCTCCCTCCATGTCTTAATTCTGTACACTCACTCTATCCCCCTGGCTTCACTGGGCTTCTTCCACTGACGCAATCATATGCTCAACCCGCTGAGCTACGTTAAATTATTTATGTGCTTTACTGACGCTCTTTTCCAGGCCAATGCTGATATGCCATTTTACTGTTCTGTTACTGACTGGCGCAGAGTGGGAACGACGCTCAGAAAGGATGTGTTACCTCGTTGTGGGAATGAGAAAGAAGAAGCCTTCTCCGAGTTAACTTCAGATTCAGATTTATTTTTCATACGGGAGGAGTGGAACAGTGGAACAGCATGAACGTCCATAAAGATACTCAATCTATTAGTTTGCAAATGTTATCCATGCATACTGAAAACAACTAGAGAGCAAAGTTAATAAAACAAAACTACATATGTAATAACAATTTAAAAACAATAATTTTGAATTCAAACACGTTCCGGTGTTTGTTTTCGTTGGGCTAGCTAGCTAATTACAACTTTATTAGATGCACTTTGTTCTCTTTCTGAAGCCACTCTGGATATGAGCATCTGCCAAATGACAAAATGTGAATGTGAATGTAAATGTAATTAGCCAACATCTGCTCAATGAATAAAAGAATATGGCCTACATTTATCATGTGTAAAATGGAGTAGCACAATTTCCGGACCAGCGGTATACGCTGTTATTTTACACTGTATTTGCTTCCTGACTGCCTTTCCTGGATTGAAATTCATTTTATCCCCCTGACATTATTTTTAATTACTGTCCAAAAATACAGCAGATGGCAATTAGATGATTCAATATTATGCCAAAATATTCCTAACAAAGACCATGATTTATTTTAAAGTTTACAGCATGCTTACAATTATTCAGAAATTATTGGATCATTTAATGTTTTGTGTTCTTTAATGTCCCTGCATTTACAAAGATTCAGATGAATTCCATGTATACAAAAGAGTAATTCAATTGTTGTTTTCACCAAGGTATTGTCCGAAATCAAACTAAAAAATTAAAGTGATTCACCTACACATGATAGTTTTACTGTAACTGTTTAACAGTAGAGTGTAACTATAACTGTTACCACAGAATGCATAGTAGAAAGTGCAGTACTTCTCATTAGTTGTATACCTGTATTGTCTCCTGTTATTAAGCACTGATATTTTTAGATTTTTTTTCACTGAGTCCGAAGGAACACCAGAGTCCTGATGCTTCACTATCTATCTGTGTATTAAATGTTGCGTACCATTCTTCCAATTTCATTATATTTATATTACTTTGTTATCTACTCCGAGAGAAGAGTAGGAATTCTGTAAAAAAATCATGTGTCCATGTAAAACAACCTTGCAAAAAAAAAAAAACAGGAAAATGAAAATATCCAGTAAATATAAATTAATTAACCAAAGGCTGATGAAAAGGAAAACACAATTAGACTGTAATACAGAACACCTCTAAGCTGAAGCTGTTTGAGAAAATGTTTCGATTCAATCTCAGCGGCCCACGCACCTGCCCAGCAGTGAACACATGTTGTCTGAAGTCCATCTCTGCACGTTTCCAGTGGTTGACGCAATGCATTCTGGGAAGCCAGCCTTACACACAGCCAGACAGACAGACAAACATCGGCCCCTGGATGGCAAAAATCTGTGCACACAGGTGGGAGGGCAGGAGTGGGGGTGGGGGGAGATGTGGTGTTGGTGGAGGAGATATCACTTTGCAGAGTGCAAGTCCCTCACTTTCAGCTATAAGAGTGACGGTCCCACATAACACCCCCCACCCCCCCCACCCCCACCCTCGCCCGCCTGCCCGCCACTAAAGAAATTACCCAGAGGGCAGATGGCCAGTCACTGGCTCTCTGCCCTTTTTCATCAATCCACCTCTACCTGCAGGGCCGCTTCTACAAGCGCTCCCCAAACAGCCTTTGTTAAAGTTTCATTTAGGGAGAAAAATGGAGCCCTGCACTCTGACTCAATAGCTTATTTCTGCCTCCATTACAACTCTGCTTTTGTTATGATTGTGTGTCTTACGGGTGTGAGCCCGTGTCCCCATTCATCACCCATTGATTACATCTACCCAACACTCCACATCCTTGCAGTACACATAAATAAATCCGGTCCTTTCCTTATGAGAGACCGATGAGGCACGGATCTCAAAGCCCTGCATCACTCCCATAGGTCCTGATGTGTTCATTCAGCAACCTAACAATAAAACAATCAGCAGAGTTTCTGATAAGCCATCTGTCCAATTAAGCCGTATTGAACAATTGTCACTTTGAGCTCAAAAGCACACATGGATTTGGACTGCTCAGAGCCTTTACGGGATTGTTTTTTTTTTAGTTTAAAAATGTTCCAAAAGGCAGGTGGAGCTACTCACTTGTTACTAAAAACTCTTTTAGAGGTTTTGAAGTTCTGCGAGTTGGTCCTGGGGGATGGTGCCAGGCAGTGTTTGTGATCGCCAGTCTGAGGGATCGTATATCATGCCGGAGCAGAAGCTGAGCACTTCTCTCTCCTGTCTCCCTGAGGAAACACAACACAAACACCATCTACTGCTTGTCCAAACCTGACGCGAGGCTTGCCTTAATAAGAACTTCACACTTAATGACTTAAGGTGGGGTGAAAAAGTTGTTTGAAGCTGTTTGATTTTTTTAATTTATATTTTGAAATGGAAACAAATTATTTGTATCATGTTGCAAGCACACAATTAAGCAATAAAGTCACTTGGAAAATTAATTGAGGGCATGATGGTACCAGCAGTGGAATCATACAGAGTGCGTTGTGTGTTACTGTTAATTGAGTAATGGTGATCGTATGCAGGTCTGCGCATTTGTCTATGGAGATACACACCAGGTCCAAATCCCTCCAAACAGAGGTCCATCTGCACAGTGTTAGGGTCATGTCTTGAAACAGGGGTGCTTAGTGAGAATGACTGCCTCCTTCACATCAACACTGTAAATAGCAATATAATTAACATATCTTTCACTATCAAAGATTTCCTGGTCTCAAAGCAAGAATATCAAAGACTAAAGTAACTGCTGCAATTTCAATCCATTTGATTACTTTCTCTTAATGTTAACTGCATAATACCATCTGCTCGGTAACTTCATTATTGTCTTGTTTTTGTTTTGTATCAATAACCTTCTCTCCGTTTCATATAAAAACACACTGTACAAAATTAATCACAAAATACAACAGAGAAAATATGCCAGAATAAAATGAGTGGCAGAAATTGCTCATCTAAAATTGTCATAAATCGAAATTATCCTTAATCTTATGCATTCTGGTGTTTTAACATCATATACAGTACAACACCACTGCTATACATTATTCTATGTGGTCATATGTTCATAAGTGATTCGTCTGTAAGTGGGACATAGTACATTCACAGATCCTTAGTATCTATCATGTTTAAATATGCATAAATTCCTGGACACTAACTAGCATACTTTTTTGTTCCAATCAATGAATTGCTATGCATTCCCTGCCCATATATAAAACCTTTTTCAGTAGGGCCGACAGTAATTATCATTACCACGATGTCCTCTCCCTCATGGTAAAATATCATAAGGAATTATTGATGTAATCTGTTCAATGGAGGCACACTGGCAGTACAAATGAGCAGTCTTCAAATCTCAAGGACATGACACTGTGTATTGAGAAATTTAAGAAGTGCAGTGGAGCATGTTTATGTCAGTAAAAACACAAGTGGTAGGACAATGAAACCAGCAGTACTTGCATATACATATTGTGTATAGGTGTCAATGTACTCGTAGTTATGACACTACTACCACACCCCTCACAACCAGGAATAGTACACTCCAATGTGAATTCAATCCTTATTTTGTTACTCTTTATTACTTTTTAACCTAACCCATTGCCTTATTTATAGGTAGGAATTTGTGCTCTATAATGGGACACATATAGAGCAATGCAATATTAGGCCAAATACACCAGGGAATCCATGCTTCAAAAAGACACATGGGCTACTGAACAGGATAAATGACTGCAATATATCTTTGCATTTCAAAAACACTAAACCCTTTCAATTTATAATTAGTTAGAGATGTGAGGGAATTAGGAGGCTATGTTTGGATATAGTTAAGACTCCACATCACTCATTCTCAAAACACACATGCACGCACACACAGACACACACACACACACACACACACACACACACACACTCTGCCTCTCTCTTCTGCCTTGTATTATGTCGGATATTCCTGCCGTTGCACACACATTGGAGACTTCAGACCCCATGACAGTGGCGCTCTCACAGACAGCCACCTGCAAAGCTGAGGCTAAGTGCTAATTAGCCCAGGTGCTGCTGGTTGCATTGGTCAGGCCAGCTATGAAGGCCCAGCTTAATGTACCTTTGAGGGTGACCTCCCTAGACACAGCCCTGAAGCGCTCTTTTGCTGCACAGTTGCATGGTAAGTTCATGATTTCTGTATGCGTGATGTGTTTCATCTCACCCCAAAAAGGGGTCCAATTGCGTCTCTTCTTCTGGTAGAGAGGCCTTGTCCAATCAGGGCCCTGCATAGTTGCCAGCCCTGCCACTCCCATTTCCCTATGGAATGTCAGAAAATCTCAGAGTTCGATATGCTGCCATTCACACTTATGAGAGCAAATTATCATCTGCAATATTCTCATATAAAGTTAAGAATGGCGAATTTGATAAAAGGCACCACAAGTTCAAATTACATATCACACTACTGTGGCCCCAATTTGTATGGACAGCTCCACACCTCCTCTCGCGTTATAATAATAGTTCGCTGAGGGAAGAGATGCAATAAAAGATATATTACACATCAGAAAAATGGAAGTAATGCGGTGAACGACAGCGGGGGGTGTTTCAGATGACACACTCCTCACAGATCAGACCCCTGCTTCACAGCCAGCATGGAATTCAATCATCATGCTTTTCATAAGCGAATGAACACAGAACATCAATAGCTGGCTGTCCTTAATCAAGGTCACACCACAGTTTTGATTCTTCGCCTGTTACAGGCATATGGATCCTACTCTTTCAGCTGGCCAGTGCTTTGGAATAAGAGGGTGAGTGATAGTGACTAAGGTCAGTTGTGGTTTACATTATAAAACATTCATTTATCATACACTCTCCTATCCAGAGCATAAGTTTAGCATAACCTTCTACTTAAAAGCCTTTTTGAACACAATACTTTCATCTCATCCGCATCACAGTTGGCTCTCAACTCACACAAACTCTGGATAAATATTTCAGCTATCCATAAATATGTATACAGCCACCAAATATAATAAAAGTACAGTGCAGCATAGCATTGTGGTGAGGAGCGGGGCTCATAACCAAAAGGCTGCTGGTACGATTCACCACTGGGGCACTGCTGCTGTACCCTTGGGACAATTATTTAACCCAGAATTGCCTCAGTAAATGTCCAGCTGTATAAATGTAAAAACTGTAACCTATGTAAGTAGCTCTGGATAAGAGCATTTGCTAAATGCCAATAATATATAAAGCTTAGCCATTGTCATCACCCTCAATTACAATTTTCGAGTTGTCTGTAAAGATTTAATTTAATACCTATTTGAAAATGTACCCAAGGGAAAGTAGTTTTATAAAAGCAAATTTGCAATTACAGGAACAACAGTGATGCGGTTGTTAGGTATGAGGCAAAGCTGTTATTGCCAATTAATCGCAATAATGCTTACCCTTGAGTGTATCATTGCTTTCATAAAATGGGTACATGCTGATCTTAAATGGTCATCAAATACTTAAATGTCACATAAGAAGATAGCCAAACCTTCCTATCAGCTTTATTGATGAAATAAAATTACTTCATTACCCCAGAGAAATTTGCCCGCTACATTGTCAATTGCATTACATTGCTACCAGGCTAATTTAAATGAGGCAAAAAATTACAGTATTAAGTTTAAATGCCGTTTCTACCTACATCTATTCCATTGTTTTAATGAAAGACTGGAAATGTCAACATTTGGCAACCAAATACCTAGCTTGTCCTGCATCAAACCTGTGGACACACTTAACTATCTAGATCCTGTTGCTGGGTAAACCTCACACACCTCCTGCTTTGTCCATAGTTGACCAATCAGATTGCACGGATGGAGCTGTACATTTTATAATTGAAGGCACTGCCCCAAGCGCTCACCAAGACAGTGGTGCCTACAGGGGAGGGTTATAAATTCACAATACGTCCAATTTTACCCAAAATTCATTTTTTTTAAATTTCCAGGTAGACCGGATATAGGAGCTCCAGTCAGGTTGCATTTCCTCACAACCTAACATAACTTTATTGTGGTGGAAGTCTTGCATAGCCTGTATCAAATGCAGTTACTATGTAAGTGAATATTTATTACCATCACTCAATTCAATCCATATAAAATTACACACACAGACACAGACACACAGAAAAACAAACACACACACACAGACATACACACATTTATACTGTATATATGTATATATTAACTGTACATGTCACTGGAATCAAAAAACCCCTTCATTGTCTGAGCATCAGCCGGCAGCAGGTTCGATTCCATGTGATGCTCCGGCCTGAAAGTGCGCAATGCACGCGCATCACACCACGACCCAAGGCCACCCCGCTGCGGCGATGACAGGACGGGAGGTGTCCCGGAGACGGAGGTGCAGAGGAACGGGTCTGGAGGGGACCTCCTGTGGGGGCTCGTTAGACAGGTGTGACAGAGCCGAGGCAGACTGGCAGACAGTCCCGCTGCGGGGCGAGAGGGAGCTTCTTCCTCTGAGTATAAATACACCACTAGATGACAGTGTAATTAAAAGGTTGCCGCGTCACCGTCATTTTCACGTTGCTCTGCCTGGCAGATGTGACAACTGCAATTCCACTCATTAATGTATTCCATTCTTTAAGACACAGCACTACAGGACCAGATGCAGGTGCAGTAACGAGCTTTCCCCACCAGGGGGAGCAGTGCTGTCTCAAATTTTACTTCAATACGAATCTGCCATTATTTACAGAAATCAGCATAAGTAAAATCCAAACACTTGCATCAAATCCTTTTTCCAAGTACGTTTATGGTCAGGACAAGACTGATACAGATTTGGAACCACACAGTCACCTATACACCAGAACACGCAGCTGTGGATCAGATGAAGACCTTTACCAGAGGGTGTCTGGAAAACGCAGTAGAAAAGCCCTCCATTGCATGCAGTTTTCATTTTAGGCTTCAAGAATAATACAAAAACATCCTCTTCATACAAGAACACTTATGCCGTGAGAAGGAACTTACAATAATAGCTAAAAGAGATGCGTTCAACAGTGACACACTGAGATACAAGAGGGCCTGAAGAATTACACCAACAGACAGGAAGGGATTACTCCTTGAACACTGGTCAGATGGCGTGTGACAGACAGTGCTGGGGGGTTACAATGGAAACATGATTAAAAATTCTAAACAAAAATGCCATGAGGGGTGAGAGGTTTTTTTTTTTTTTTTTCTTTGCAACTAGGTCATGCCGTTAAAGTGTCTTTTTACAGTACATCTTTTTAAATTTCTGCCGGCATCCTTTCATTTCGCTACAACGCCCTGTGTAGATGTGTAGAGGAGTATTTCAACCCAAATAATGTTTAAGTCACAGGGAGTACACCTTTAACAGCAGGAAACAATGCACCTCAGTGGGGAAAGATTCTCTTCTGGGTTTTATACTAAAACGCAACAGAATACACTAAAAATATAAAATATTGTTAAAAACTTAAAAGCTTCTATTTTACTCCACACTTCACACTCTGCCTGTCTGCATTTTGGATTTCACAAAATTTAGAACAAGAAAAAAGTGCTGTTTGAAAAGCTTCAGATTCCATATTTCTCCTAGTCATCGTGTACATGAAAGAGTTCATATACAGAAACTAAAAATGTCATATTTCATCAGAGGTGCACAGCTGTGCCCATGCAACTGAAAGTGGGCGAGTGTAGGGATACAGGGAGAGCGGTAATGAAGCTTCATTAGAAACAGGTACCGCCTTTACTCTGAAACCAAACCGTGCAGCATAATGTTGGCTGACATTTACATTACAGCTACCCAGAGTGGTTCAGAACAGCCCTATTGCTTATCAGGCTCGTGATAAAAACAGCTGAAATTTACCAGCTTGATGCGGTGTACCTCACAACATACAACAACGATCGAATGAATTCAGTGACATTATATTTTCTTTGTCAAAAACCAGTCTCTTTTTATAATTTGCCCAGTAGACGGCTGAATGGGTGTTGAGCTCCGGTCGGTTAATTTAAGCAAATCCCAGAGAAATGAAAAGGAGTTCTGGAGTGAGCCAGAGAGCGTGAAACAGATAAAGCATAGTGCTAAGCCATTTAGGGCATGTGTTCCCTCCTCTCTCTGCCTCCACTCGAAATGAACAGTGGCGCGAGAGTAATTCTATATTGTAGTTCGCTAATAACCCTCCTTAATCCATGCTGGTTACAGAGTAATTAAACCCCCCCGGTGGGGTAGGACTGTGAGGCACAGCGTGTCTGAATCTCACTCTCTCTCTTCCTCCTTCTCTCTCTCTCTCTCTCTCTCTCTCTCTCTCTCTCTCTCTGTCTCTCTCTCTCTCTCTCTCTCACGCCAAGTGGATACCCTGTGCTGGGAAAATAAAGCTCTGACTCAGGCCTGGCACCAGGAGAAAATACAAAGCGGGGGGAGGGGACAAAAAAGTCATAAATACTATGTAAACATTAGGATAAGGAGACAACTGGGGGTGCACCGAGGTCCATCTGGGGGCGCAACCCCTAAGCACCCAGTGCCAGACCTGCTCTGAATCCAGGCATCCTCTGCCTCCCTGAGACATAGCTGTGTGGTCACTCTACAGCACGGATGAGTACGGAATAGCAGAACACAGCACAGACAAACACAGTAATCCACAGCAGAGTAGTACAGAGTAGCACAGAGCACCATCCCTCTGTGAGAGGAAGCCTCTCAGCACTCACAGTATAATTAAATAAAAGCCTGATTTACTCCCTCCAGCAGAACTCCTCAATTGAGTCTAAGGCCAAATAAGGGTATTAGGTAGCTCCCAGGAACAGCATATTAGACAATAAAGACTAATGGACAAGCAAAACACAGACACTGCTGTACTAAAGGGAAATAAACTACAGTGCACTCTGTTTGTAAGAATCACATTACCAGAGCAAAGTGGAAGTACATATTACACAGGGCCTATATATCTGCGCGTGGATAAATGGTTGTTTCTTCTTTAAACAATTTTTCTCTTTTAAATTAGAAATGCATGTGAATTAGAAATTCTTTCAAACGTGGAACTAAATGTATCAGAATGTACAGTATGGTACTACAATTTTTCATTAAATTAGCTAAAAATAATATGATTCACTTTAATCATTCTAATGTCACTACACAAATTACTGTGCTTCAAGCAGGCTATGATCTTGTGGTGCAGTCAATGTCCTTGACTAAATCTTTTCAAACATTCTTTCAAATTTTTGTTTTAAAAAACACTGCAATAATCCATGCTAATTATAAGTGCCTCCGTGATTGTTGATGTTGTGTGGCTTCCAATGCCACGGTACATCTACAGTTCTTCTTCCTTATCTTACAACTATGCCAGCGGAGTGGCTTATTGTGCAACTTTGTCAATAATTGAGCCCATTCCACCAATTTCATCCTCAGACTGGTTAATGGTAATTGCCATTGTCTGTGTCATTTTGTGTGTGAGAGAGAGAGAGAGAAGAGCAGCTATTGGTTAACAAGTTTCACCTGGCTAATTAACAGGCTTAAAAACTGATCTGTGGGTGTTGTGAAGGGAAGGGGGAAAAAAATGAGCATGAATCTGAATCTGTGCTAAAATGTTTGCAGTGGCTCTGAAAATGCTGGTTGTGGGTTGGCTGGATGTTTAAAATAATTTGTTTTTGTACTTTTTCTCTACTTCTTGCACTTCTACTTCTTCTTTCTCTCTTGCATGTACAGTGCATTAGACAGCACTGTAAGCAAGCTGATTAGACTATGTTCTACCCCCAGATTTAAGGATTATGGGGGGAAAAGACAGCAGTGAGATGAACAGGTTAAGGGCCTTAACTTGTGACCAGCGGGGTCCAGGTTTTATTCCTGCTGCTGTATGCTGAGTAAGGCACCCTACATTGCTTCAGTAAAAATGCACCCTGAGAACCCTAATATAAGAAGGCAAAAATCTCAACAGGTATGCAGACAACAGTGCTGAGAATTTAGTCTAAGAATGCCCCTTCAAATGATATCACAGCCGTTTTAGGGGGTAAGTGACACAGTCTGAAACGAGGGCACCGTCACCCTGATTGCAATTCCGCACACAGTCAACACCTGCCCCTTTTACCTACCGGCGCAGCCCACAGCTGCGCTGGGAGGTGTGACGCAGGCGCATGGAAGAGGATCCTGCTGCTTCCGAGGAGAGGGAAGGATAATTAATTTCAAGTCCCTCTCTAATTGGTTTAATCAGAGGCTTTGGATTTCAGACAGAGGTTTGATTGCTTTAATTTACAGCACAGCTGAAACAAAGAACCCCACATCCTGAAAGACTAATAGAATCACACCAGTTCCTCCTCGAATCAATAGAGAACAGCAATTCTGCTCGCTTAATTATTTATGCTAAAATAAAAGAGCTGGTTCACCACCAATTAACCTGAAATTAAACGGAAGACAGCTTTGTTGAGAAATAATAACAAGCAGACGAGAGGATTATGGCAGCGTACCGAGAACCTCGCCAGATCCCGCCAGCAAACTCATTGGATTATAATGAGAGGACAGTTTTGGAGGTAATCAAAGGAACTTTCCAGATATTTCACTGCTGTCAGAAGCCGGTGCTCAGATATCGCTTCATGTGTGATTTGGGGGTGTCACATGAGTGTTGGCTGTCAGGAGGATTTTGCTCTCCAGCACAAAGAGCTGAAATGAGTCCACTGAGAAGGAAAAGGGGGTTCAGAGCTGAATGGAGGCTTAGAGAGGAGGGGAAAGAGGACAGCGTAAGTGGGGCGCAGGTGTAGCGGAGAGCAGGTGCGGGACCTTGGACTCTGAATACACCTCGGCAGACAGAGAAGCCACGCTGGGCTCAGTTCTCATTTCGAAGAGCTCAGGAGAGCCTCTCGTGTGTGTCGGTGGTTTAGGGTGATCACACTGGCGTGGGGTTGGGGGGTGTAGAAAATCCTTGTGGGTATTTTCATGTTTTGTTGGACTTCTAAAAACAGACATGCAGTGGATTAATACCACGTACCAAAAGATGCTTTCTGTAGGCATGGAGATTTATCTGAAAGACGCATTTGTTGTGGCAACATTTCTTCTAGTTTAAGGGTTTTAAAAAGGTATAACACTGCTCCTGGGGGTGTGTTCAGAATCCATTTTGACGCTGATGTCAATCAGGAGAGAACAAAAGAGTTTCAACAGACCAAAAAAGAGAGAATTAGCAATACATGAATGTGGCTCATTTTCAACAAAAAATTTGTGAGTGGCTGAGGAGAAAAAGCTGTTCTCTATCGCTCTCTTTTCCACAAAGACTCGAGACAGTTTATTACGACTGGTTCAAAGAAGTCACGCAGCGCGTGGCTAATTAAACTAGCAGAAGAACATGCGCCCTGTTGGAACAGGAGCTCGTTAATAAAAACAACAAAACCTTGAGAGGTTTTAAGACTCGAGCAGCGTGAGGCTGCAGATTCTTTTTTTTTCAGCCAGCTCAGCTCCCTGTGCAGACCGGCAGAATAACACAGCAGAAAAACACAGCGCCGGGCAGACGGAGGATATTTCTGCAGACTCAGTGAGCTGATAGCAGCCAGCCCTCGGTTTAAAGGGAAAGCCGCAGCAGCGGTGAGAGGGGAGAGGAGCTCCGTCTCTGGGGGTTTTGGAGGAGTACGGAGCCGTGGAGGAGGGAGAGCACCACAGAGAGAGGGATGCGCGAGGCTGCATCTCAATGCCTTCTGATCTGAGCGCCTGTGAATGAGAACCTCAGACCAAAGACAGCGGCAGACGCCTCTTTGAAATGAAAAACCACATATATTTCTGTCCTTTTATAGAGTCGAAAAAGCTGCAAAAAACAGTTCTGGTGCACACACACACACACACAGAGTAAACACTACAGCAACCAGCCCTTTTGTCACAAACTAGAGCTAAATCCGCAGCGGACACATAATTCAAATTATCAGGAACAGCAGGCAATATACTTTTTATAAGATGCTCAATCTGAAAATGTAGATTGGCTACACTTGCTAATTTTGTTAGCATATTTAGTTTATTCAAGGACATTTAATAAAAGACTAAAGAGAACACTTTTGCTGTACAGAACATTATTTTCCTTGGTAGCAGGCTGGAAAATCAGAGAAAGAATCTAATACAGTGACTTTTGTTTTTGGGAACTAATCCTTTTGGTTTTATACAGGACACCTGTGCTCAGAATAAGCTCTTTATCAGACAGAGCCATCCATAAGTCTTTTTTTTAATATTACCGATATACACAGCTGGTTATGCCCTGGAGTACTTCAAGATAAGCAACTTTCTCAGCGATATAACAGAAGTGTGACATCTTGGAATCAAACCAGCAACCTCCCTTCAAATATATACGTTACTATGCCCATCCTATACTGCCCACCAGGGCAGCAAGGATACATTCACCTACAGAGAATTAGGAACAACACAGATATAATCAGTCACTTACAAAGAATCCAAAACAGCAGAGCTACAATCATACAGTCAGACAGTCACCTACAGAGAATTCAGAACAACACAGATAGAATCAGACAGTCAGACAGTCACCAACCGAGAATCCAGCACAAGTACAGGCCACAATCTCACAGACAGTCACGGACAGAATCAAAAATGCGTACCAGTGAAATGATTTCCACTTTTTGTTCCAAATCCTGGCATTTGTTTCAAACACCAAAGACAGCAGCGCTCCCAGTGCAATATTGAAAAGACACAGTTACATGCACAGTAAGGCTGTATGCATTCTGCCTTCATTTAGAGATGCAGGCTCGAGATCAAAAGGCTGCTTCATGAAAAGCCAACACAACAGAAAGCTTCTTCCTCTCTTCACAGACACTCACAGCCATGTCTCATAATGCAGGAGGCAGGAACACCTTTGTGTGGCTTTTTAAGGTAACTAACAATGCCCTGCAGTGAAGCACTTTGGATTGCCAGCCTAATGGTAAAACATGTGGAACACTCCTCCCTCACACATCTCACTCCATTATCAGGGACTGCATTCCTCAGGGACTGAATGCTGACTAATGTATTGTGTTGAATGGTACGATCACCAAAGGACTGTGTAAACATGAGATTCAGCACTGCTGTCATTTTCAGTGCAAGCCACAAAACGTTCTGATGTCAGTGTAGCACAGTGGTTAAGGAGCAGGACTCATAGCTGAAAGGTTCCTGCTTCCATTCCCCACGATGGCAGTGGTGCTGTACCCTTGATCAAGGTACCTACTTAACCCACAGTTACCTCAGTGAATATCCAGCTGTATAAATGGATAACATTGTTTTAAAAAAATCCGTAATTGATGTAAGTTGCTCTGGATAAGGGCGTCTGTTAAATTCCAGTCATGTAATGTAATCTCGAAACTAGCCTACAGTCCTGGACATGGACAGTGCAGGAAGTAGATGAAGAAGCAAAAACAGGTAAATGCCTCCACAAAATCAGTGGACTGTTTGGATTTCTGTCTCTTGCTGTTTTGTCATTAGAACTATTCTAAAGGATCTCTCCTGCCCACCAGGGCTGACTTAGTGACGTCCCAGACTGGGGTCAAAATCTCCCAAAACCCAGAGTGAGAAAAGACACAGTTAACGGCAGTTTTCATAAGCTCTTTTTCCACTCAGACACCCTCTGTCAGTCACACTTTCAGTTATTAAGGTGCCCGTTGAGAGAGCAGCTATTTCTCCCATTTGAGTGCAATCAAAATCCCCCCCATGTTAAATTATTTCCCTTCCCATATTAATACAGCACACTGCTGATGGTTAATCCTTCATAGCTCACTGTACCACAGCCTACTGCAAATAAAAAAAAAAAAGTGCAAATCCTCTTTCAGTTTGTCCTCTGCAGAAAACCCACACAGGGGCGTTCATCCCAAATCCTGACACTCCTGCTTCCCTTTACAGTCTTCCATGTAGAAGCCTACAGTCCTTCAGAGGCAATGTATTATTATGGAGGCTCCATTCCATTCCGTGGTTAAATAAAACAATCACTACTTTAACTGTTAGAAAGATGCGAGTTTTTACATGTTATCAATCAAAAGGAATTTTCTGGCAAGACAAGCCCCTCAACAGTCACAGTAAATAGATCTACCTCCCTTCATTCTGTATGTAGGGTGTCAGTGTCGTGTAGTGGTAAAGAGCAGGACTCGTACCCGAAAGGTTGCCAGTTCAATTCACCGCTGGGGCACTGCTGTTGTACCCTTGGGCAAGGCACTTAACCTTCAATTGCCAAAGCAAATATCCAGCTAAATGGGTAAAACTGCAACCTATGTTAGATGCTCTGGATAAGGCTAAGGATGTTTACTGAGGCCATTCTGGGTTAGGTTCCTTGCCCAAGCCCTGCTCCTTTCCACTATGCTACACTGCCGCACCAACACAGATGAAGGGGACGGACACATGGCAAAAACCGATGCTTCACTGAAGGTGTAACTGTGTGCAGCCAAATGTGCATGATGGTTCTTAATGAGCTTTTGAGAAGGCAAAGCGATATATTCAACAAGGTAGTACAGTTAAATCATTAGCAACACTGCACGTTAGATCTGTAATAGGGATGGCAACACAGTCGAGACTTCTCTGATGAAAGGTTTTTCCAAGTGCTGCATTGTTATGGACTCAGGCAAAATAAAGATCTAAGAAATCTAAAAAAGCTGGAAAGCTGAATTTGGTGAGTAGCAGATTTGCCCAGATCAGTTATAGCAGCTACAGTATGAACCAAATGAAGTATTGTATGAGCCATATTACAGAATTTTCAGCTTGCTAGCTTCCACTGCATGAATAATCTATATTTAATTATGCATATCCATTTCAATTAAACCCCCAGATTGTGACAACAGGCAGTTCAGACTTCAAGTTTATGATGAAGAGACCATTGTGTGAGGTAGAGAAACATGATGATGGAAAACTTCAGAAAATTTAAATATTCAGACAGGAATCAACACCAGCTGGGATTTCCCAGCAGATGGTAGGCACTGTTGCTCAGATCAAGAGCGGAATTTGTACCACAGATGCAAACAAACACCCGGGATTGTGGGAACAAACATAGACTTATTCCTTTCAGACGGCAGACGGCAGTCTCCTAACTAACAAAAACAGATGATGACAACAACATCTCAACTAAAATCCACTATTTGACTATAAACTGCATCGTTTCAGTTATCATCCCCCGCCACTCTCCTTCCTACTTTTTGTCCTCTGCTACTATCCTTACTTCATCCCTGCATCTCCTGCTCTGGTCTGCTTTGGTTTATTGCAGAGCAATAGTTATTTGCCTACCAAGTACTTGGTACTGTATGCTATGGGCTTGCAGTGGACAGAGTCCACCCTTAATGTGAAAAAAAAAACATGCCATTGCCATTGTCTTTGACACTGTAGTGTCCTCACATGACCACTAGATGTAGCCATTTCCCTGTACAGTTTATTCTGTCAATTAGTCTGTTTTTGCCTCCTCAACTCAGCTGCGCGCCTCAGTTTTTTCAAGTCTTCTCCAAAGGCAACATAAACTACAAAGAGAGACCGGTATTCACAGCGAGCTCAACGGCAGAATGGGCTCTGCCTGTCACCGTGGGAGACTAACAAGAAGCAAAATTCACTTTTGATATCATGCGTCTGGCAAACTGGTTAATAAAAGGCCTCTAACAGAGCAACACAGACTGAGCCTATTCAAAACAGCATTCTAGATGTTTGAAGACTGAACAGATTTTCAATTTCTTAATTAATAAGAGGCATAAGGTGATCACAGTGGGCGTTGTTTCTGTCGTCTTAAAATTCATTCAAAAGTCATTTGTAGTGGTACAGTTCAGCAGTTGGGGTGAGAAACCAACAGCACCTAATAAACAGATCTTTGCCTTAATGGTGACTTCATCCTGAAAAAAAAGAAAAATCATCCCATTTATGATAGAAAATTGATATTCCTTTGTCTTCAGCTCACCACATTTCTGGCTCTGATACCCTCTCATTAGTATAACTGCACTTAAAGGAAGACATGCTTTGCTGAAAAAAAAATCACAGAAGGTTTCTATTTAACACATAAGGTACATGTGTGGATGGCGGTGTCCTTGTTTGCATAACATTTTATCTTGTTTTGTTGGATACATTTTGTACCTGGCTTTGGGAGTCGCTCTGTACAAGAGCATTTGCTGAATGGCAAACATGTAAATGTAACTTTAAATTCACTCACATCTCTTACATTGCTCTGGATAAAAGCATCTGCTGCTTGTCAAAATTGTGTGTAACATTAAATGCAATCGTCTTGTACGTCGCTCTGGATAAGTGCATCTACTTAGTAACAAAATGTAAATTTAAATTTCCTTCAAGTCCCCACAGAGGTGAAATAGACTGCAGCAGTGAAAATGGAGTCTGAATTTCTTCATATTGTAGATCTTTTTTTTTTTTTTTTTTTAATTTGTCCACATTTAATGGCTTCATTACAAAGGTTTGGCACACACAATCGGCATACTCCCAGACAAAGGCTGTTGTGCGCTGCATTAAAATAACAGTGGAATACTCACATACTGTACAATGGCCAACAAAGCAGAGTGGATGGTTTGTTTACCTAGGGTTGTAAGTTCAAATCATAATTAGGACTTTGCTGCTGCACTTTTGAGCATTGTACTTAAATTGAATTTGCCAGAAAAACACAGCTCAACAAAGCCATAACATGTCACAGGATAATGATTTTTCTTGTTTCTTTACTTCTCAGCAAGTTAGATAATAGAGAAACCACACAGAGCACTTCTAGCCAATGGCAAGTTAGTCACTGAGCTCACTGCAGTTAATGAGCAGAGCAACACTTGGTCCACCATCTCCAACAAGTGTGTTCAAGTCAAACGCACCTCCACGTGCATTTGGACCTCTTCAGTCCCAAGGTGGGGGGAACAGCACTAAAACTGTGAGAAAGTATTGAAATGGCTGCATAAAATCTCATCAGGTGTGTGTCACACCCGGCAGTGGGCAGATAGGAGAGTACAGACTCGCTGGCGAGGTGTGTATAGAGAAGCTGCCTGCTCTGACTAAATGACATTCAAACTGTGCAAACAAGGTAAGTTTAAACAAGCACAAAATCTCCTGGAGGCTCTAAAGGACAAATAGGTCCATAACGCACAAATTCACATTCACATGAACACGTGCACACACACACAGAGAGAGAGAGAGAGAGAAAATCAGAATGCATACCAAAGAGACAGCTGCCTTGTTAAGTAATCTTGGTTAGCATTTTCTAATTTGATGCATCACTACACGTAAATGCTGTCTCTACCAAAATATTGAGAGAGGCTTTCTTGACCTTGCGCTGCATGTTTTCTAATAAAATGATATATTGTGGGATGTCTCATCTTTTCTCAAGGCTACCACAACAAAATTCAGTCCATTTCCTTTAGCATGGTCAAATCATTTTGCTAAAAATATGAAAGACCTCTAAAGACTCTTGAAGGAGATGCAGTTAAAAGTCCACCATAATCAGTTCCAGGGTCAGTATTAGTTACAGTATCTGTGAGGTCAAATGTTTCATCTCTAATTTTGAATGAGATATGACCCAGAAACTCACCAAGCAATGATACATGCTCCTCTCAGCACAGAATGCAATCATGACATTTTATACAGCCTGTAACAGGAACTTTGTGCAGTTCGCAACAGGAACTTAAGGCTGCAAACTTGATATCACCTTTGCAAACATTTTAAAATAAAAAAAAAAGTTGATATTGCAACTTCAGCAACTTTTTTGTGAGGTAAGTTTAGCCCATGTGCAAATACAGACAGGATATATTCTACAATATTTCATTACTGTTAAGATCTTGATAGAGGGGAAAAAAAACACCCTTCCTCCTGGGAATGCATTATGATTTCTGAGCAGCAGTCACTTTTATGTCAACCGGCATGCCAGACAGAGCTTTCAGATGTCATAAACAACACGCTGCTCTGTTTCCTTTGGAGAGCATTTACCAAGCACAGCAAAGGATGCTTCATTTTCACAAATGAAAACCGTGAACAAGCAGAATGAGAAATCCACACAAATCCAAAAAGAAAAAAAAAAACGGAATTTTAAATTAAGGTATAACCTATAGTGAAAAGTGCCATTGAGATTCTGATGTATCCTCTATGCTTGCCAAGTTCTCAAATTTTAAAAAGATTTACCAAATACTCCCTCACTGTATGAACGTGAAAGTTTCAAACTGTTGCGAAAGATTTAGTAATCATTTGTACATGTAAGCAATGGAACAGTTCATTTACGGTGGCTGCTACATGTTTGGCCTAAATCTGGACCTGCACTTGGTACTTAAAATTTTCGCAGCAGGTTTTCATGGTGGCCAGCCATAGCGAAGAATCTGTTGTGTGATGGAATAACAAATCAAAAAACAGTTATTGGACAAAAGGTGTATATATGCACTTTTCCCTTAGTACAAATGTTTTTTTTTTTTCTCTCTCAGTTTGTCTCAGCTTGTTTTAGGGAATTTTTCGGTACATAAATGGTTCGATACATGAAACGCAAATTTATTTTGTATGAGGCAAACCAGATTGTTTTTGATTTAGTTTTGGGTGGTTGGTTAACCTAAAACTTACTTACATACTGCTGAATGTCCTTAAAACTATTCCCAAGGCCACGATGAAAACGTCCCACGTCGTCACGGCACTTAAAGCCTTTCGGCTGCGTTCTGCTTAATCAGAAAAGCCGCTTAAAAGTGACCGTTACAGTAGCGTTAGCCTATGCAAGGAGTGTTGAGTGGCAGACACATGTGAGACAGAAATTACATAAAAGTCACTCTTATAGGGCATGGAAGTTCTGCAAAAACGATAGGGAAAGTGATGTTGTTACCACTGTTCAGAAGGGGTAAATGTGTGTATTAATCCCTCCATTCATTTCTTTGTTTTTAATCTTGACCAATCTTGACTAGGTGGTGCGCGCAGACGTTGAGGTGTGTTACAGGGATTTAACCGCTATGGCCTTCTGAGCATTTTAATTAAAATTCCATGTACTTTTGGTTAAATACGTAGTTATGTATAATCTAGAAATTAGCATTGCGGCCTCAATGCCCAATGTAACGCTAATTGATAAGTGCTTTCCAGTTTTACAGTGGGATTCAGATAGCTGAGAAGCCCGAAGGGGCATGTTTCTTTAAAGTGAGGTAATAATTATCCAGCCCTTAAACATTATTAATACATGAATGGATCTGACGGATTCTCATGAGATTTCCTGAGCTTAGCATATTTTTCTTTGGTGGGAGAGTTGGCTTTGCAGGGCTCGTCGCAGCTTGAAATCCTACCCAATTTAACTTCAAGAGAATTGATTGATTTGTCTTTCCTGACATAACGACACTGCTCCTTTTGTGCGCGCATTGATGGTTAATGTCGCTACAGTGGTCTGCGTCAAATCAAGGCGCTATTTTGCCATGTAGTGTCGGGATATCATGCAGGTCGTGTCGATTTTATTACCGAAAATAAGTTGTCATAGGACCAAACATCCGCAGGGCAGCTGGTTACCCCGGTTCGTGCGGGAGTCACATGCCCGGAGTTCATCCTTAAATACAACAGAAGTTGATCAATCTCCCGTATAGCGGCTCTTGAGTATAATAACATTACGAAAACTCAAATGGAGGACGCTCATGCCCTTAAAGTATCGGGATTCCATACGTGGATTACGCCATCACATACTGCAGCAAGAAACTAAAGTAAGTTCAACTATCGCATTTTTACATCCTCCATTAAGTTATGTAGTAGATGCTCGTATCGGATGACCTACAAATGAGAGTATATGTTATGAAAAGTCGCATGGATGCAAATATTGTCAATAACACAACTGAACCGATGTTCCGTTGTGTAGTGCTGCGGCTCGATTCACATACTGTAACACGCAAGAGCCACGGTAATAGGGACATCATAAAACAAGCGGCAAACGAAAGTACTGTAGTGGCAATCACAGATAACACCAACAGCGGGAAAAAACTGTCAGAGTGAGAAAACAGAAAAGTATAGGTTCATGGGGCCAAGGTGAGGGGCGTGGAGGTGGTTTTCGGGCGACGTAACTACTACATGGGACTGTAATAGTATTTTTGTACTGAGAACTATAATTAAGAGCTATTTTCCTAGTGTGTGCTTCTGATCTATTTTGCCAAGGCGATTATACAGTATCCTATAATTTAGACAGAATATTGAATGACAATAGGACACCACACGCCTGTTCAAGTGTTGCTGTACACATCACAGAATATGTGATATTACAGAATATTGGAGCAGAATAATGAGAATGTGTACTAAAAATTAAAGCCTGTGTACTGTTGTGTAATTTTTTTGATGATATCAAGTTGGTCAGTTTGACCCGATATGAGATGTCTGCTTATCGACCTCTGCGCAGCTCTCGATCGCTGTATGTACAGTATTGCACGTGTTGTTTGGCAATATTTTAATACATACATAGCAGTAGACAAACAGACAAGACATACTGCTACTACCAAGCAACAGAGATCTACTTCTGAATATCGTGAGTTTTCTGAATCTAAAAAAAATGTATCCAGGCTTTGAGCTGTTTTTGCAAAGTGGTTTGTGTTTTGCTTTGGCTGCACTGTACTTTTTTTTTTTTTTGCTCTTAAGGGGCTGTAAGTTAGTTGTTCTCATGTTTGACTGGAGAAGTTCACACAACTCTTTCATTTTACCGTCAACAAGTGAGCTGGGATTCATTGATTTTTTTCCTTTTACTGAAACAAGAAAACAGTTTTATATGTATAATTTGTGGGAAGGCCAATATTTCAGCATGGATTTCTTCTAGAATAATCTGAAGGATGTTCTTTAACGTTTTCCACCCTTCAGTGGAAGGTTGCTCTGTATATATAAATGTTTTATCTTAGTGTACAATACCTGAAGTATGTCAGTTTAAATAAATATTTGGGATACTGAATATTAGATTTTTTGGTAGAAAATATATATTTTGTTTGTGCATATAAAAAGAGAGGCATTTCATTCTGCATATGTGTCACAGAGAGGCCAAGAGGCTTATCACTCTGTGTTTCTTTTGTTTCTGATGTAAGAGCTTGCCTTGAAAAGTCAGTGTGTGTTGGCCAAAGAGTAGAGGCTACAGCCAGAGCGGAGTCTTTTTTCCTCCTGTCGTTTCTCCTGGCAACCGCAGGCACTGATCCAGCCGACCTCATTAATAACCTGCGCCGGGCCCCATTATGGAGGCGCTGAAACCAGAGCCCTGGCGAGCGTCACCCGATCCCTGCGGAGGACTCGGCGAAGAGCGGGGCTTCGGGGGGTCAGGTGACGAGCGGCACTGGGGTCTGCTGATGGCTCGGCTGGAGGCTTCGCCCCAGAAGCGCAGACCCCCAGGCTGCGAGGAGAGCGGGGGGCTGGAGGGATGGCCGCGGCGTCTCCCCTCACACGGCCCCGTGCCGCTCTCCAACAGGACGCTGCCCGCAAAGGGCGAGGCCGTTAATGCACCCCCCATGGAGATGTTCGGCTGCAGCTTCTCGCCCTCCCTCGCCCCGCGCTTTGCTCCGCTGGAGGGCGAGGGCCCGTCGGGTCACTGGGAAACCGCCCGGCTCAGGTGCACGCCTGGGAGGGAGCAGGTCAGACTCTGTGAAGTGGGTTCTGTCAAAAATGGGTGGCTTCCCATCCAGAAGAGGGCGCTAGTGTGTGGCGTACCCCAGCATCCCCGCAATACAGAGGACCCACATTGCCAGGTAAGATACCTGGGGCTGTGTGCATTACAACACTAACATTTAAGAGAAACTCTTAAACAACATGCGGGAGAGCCCTATGAGGAAATGAAAGGCAATGAAAGTGTCTTATTGGCCATACCTTCTACATGCAAGAGTCATTCACTTGGTGTGTGGTTGTTACATTCAACTAAGTTCCTGGGATTCACTTTCAAAGTGATTTTTAAAATTTTAATTCCATTTCCATCTTTAAAATAGCATTTTCAGGGTGCAATCTGTCTCATTTGAGCCTTCAAAACTCTCAGGTAAGGGAAGTTCATACTCTGAATCATTTTGCTTAGGAGCTCTGAAATTCTGTTTGCCCTTAGAAATTGTGCAGATTAACTGCTCCTTGGTTGGTGAAAGGTACCCTGCAGTTTTCCCCAAGCAGGCCTTGGTTGTGAATGCAGGGTTTAAATGTCAGAATTCCTCAGGGATTACAGTGCATGTGACCACATTTTTGTCATCTGGTCAACACAATTAGTGCATGCTTGAGTGTGCTTTTATAATTGAAGGACTTCTCAGTGTAGCATGCAAGATGGATACGATACAGCTGTTAATTATCTGATTATTACCCTTGAGCATATTGTTCAGTTATTATAATAATAATGGTTTTGTTATTTCTCCAGTGATTACTTCATTCTTACTCAGGCAATACAAATGATGCAAATATATTATTTTTCTGCTGTATGTACATTGCAGTACAGCAGCACCGTGTTTTCAATTTACCTGATCTTAAGTGAGCCCTAATGAAGATAATGATTGAATGAATTGAATGAATCCCCTGTTGCCAAGTATGCTGTTAACTATGTGCATTTGTTTGGATATGTTTGGCTTAATTACAGTATTTTGGCTTAATTACAGTATTTGAGCTTATGAGAAAATAGGCGGGGTGCAGGAACTGTTTCTGTGCGATGTATATTCTTGGTTGAGCCCATATTACGTCACTTTGGCATCATGAAGATCAAATCCATAACCACGAAACCTGTCTGGAGATCACCCGGGTCAGGAATACTCTATACAGTCAAGAGTCTGTTAAAGCTAAAGTGTTAAAGCTCCCCCTTGAAAGCTGCATGCTCTATCTGCTTTCAGTGAAGAGTCCATGTATGTCTGTCTGATATTCTCAACAAAGGACAACCTGGTGTCTTTCTTTACCGGTTGTTGAACATGGTGTCTGTCATTGACAGTTCGCTAAACTCGCAGATTTCTTTTCACCAGGAGTGCTTGTGTTTACATTGCTGCTAATGCGATCTCTACATTCATGCATTGCCTCCGCAAGGTCAATAGGCATTTCAAAGTGACCCCCCTCCCCGGGAAAGTGTTTGCCTTGACATGCTGAGGTAAACACAGCGGGTAAATAGTTCCCTCACGGCTGAATGAAAATAGCTTTGTATATACAGCCATACTCTGTCCCTTTCAGAGGGCAGCCTCCAGGGCTGCGGAACACTAGTACAAAGAAGAAAACTAATTTTATTTTGACCTTCAGTAACTAATAATGTGTTGCCATTGAACTGCAGATCTTGTTTTGATGGATCCTCTTCACAAGCAAAAATCAAATTTGATCCACAGTGGGGGGTGGATAATAATGTAATTTATGAGGCGGCATGTTCATTCATTAATATTATCCAGTAATATTGTCAATATGATTTATGTTATTTATTTATTTATTCATTGATTTATTTATTTTTTGATCTTCCAGGGAAAATCGAATGTTTACGTCACCACTACTCCCCCGAACGATGACTGGAGAGAGAGGGGGATTAATCATACAGGTGTGTGTTTAATTCCTTGCCCAGCTGATGCAGTGACTTGGGACCTCCTCTGGCTGGAGAGAGTAGCACTGAATCATTTATTACCTTGCACTCTGTTTCTGGTCAGCACAAGGCATCTGATTGGCCAGCTCCCTGCCAGTCTCACCCACCTCTGGCGAAGGGCAGGGGAAGACACGCACACAGGAAGAATGTAGTCACTGTTGATAGCTGTTGAAGAACTGTTACTTTAAATGGCTTCTGAAACTTTCTCGAGAATTTCTACTCTAGTTTATTTCAGGAAATGTTAGGTTAAGCAAGGATAATTGGTTAGAACACAAAACCAGCTTTCACAAAGGGCAAGGGATTTTGTTTGACACTGACCAAATTGGAGCTTGAAATGAGCTAATCAAGTGTTTCAGCATAAAGACGGAGTCCATGCAACCCATGTGAAAGTGTTCAGTTGGACATTCACGCTCAGGGTGATGTCTTCTTATATAAGGTTTTTTTTTACAAATAAACCTTTCCCCCGGGGCTATTTTCTTTTTTAGAGAACAAGCCTTAGTGACCTTTATGGAAGTATCATATGATGAGAAACACCGTCCTGACTGGGAGATTGTGCTGGCGGAGGCATTTCGAAGGCCGTTCCCGTTGTCGTGTGGTCACGCTGCGCTCCGCTGCGGCTGCTCGTGGATGATGTGTTGTTCCCGCTCTACAGTTCCTCTGTTCCCTCTTGGGCCCAAAAGCCCCATGGCTCTGCACCCTGCGCCCGTTCCTGAGTCAGGCGCCAATCGGACAGCTGAATCGCCGCATTCACACATCACAATGAACAGAAACGCAAAGTGTTTTCCAGATAGGCCACGCTGTGTCTGTGTTAGGGCAGGGAGAGGACAATGCCCAGGGGTGGGTGAGTGGAGCACAGCGTTAGCAACGTGCTAGGCCTCATCTCTCTCTCTCTCTCTCTCTCTCTCTCTCTCTCTCTCTCTCTCTCTCTCTCTTCCTCTCTCTCTCTCTCCCCCTCTCTCTCTCTGTCTGTCTCTCTCTTTCTCTCTCTCTCTCTCTCCCTGACTGATCTCCCTTAATATTAATAATCCAAACAAAAGGATAGCAATCGGGAGCTCCACTGGAGGGAGGGGTTCTAAAAACAAATTCCGTGCTGTTCTCACTGGACCCCAGAGCTGTTTGTAAAAATCCCCATCGCTTTCGTCCCGAAGATAAATCGGAAGCGCAAGGAACGATAAATGTTTAATTTTCCACTGTAGATAAATCATCTCTGGTTTCAAATCATTTTCAACAGGAGGCGTTTGGATTAAATTGGAAAGCTTCTAGCAAACAAAAATACATTACTGCTGTCACACAGCTCCTGTAAGAAATTGTTTGGATGCGTTGCTGCCATGTTATTACCCTAATTCCTTTTCATACGCTGTTATCTCATAGCATAATCTAAAACTACTTTTCTGCCAGAGACATCAAATTAAGGATATAATGCTTTTGGAGCACTGAAATGACATCCTGGAATGCAGGAAGTGCATCTATTTCATGTAATCTGTCCAAAAAGACATGCATGCATTTATTGGAATGACAGTTTTAGTCAAAGCTTCAACAGTCAGGGTAATAACAGATGCGCTGGTTCTGAAAAATGTTTATGCCTGTGAAATGTCATGCAGATGGGGTAAAAAGGAACTCTCAAATGGGGATAAACTGACTAGTTCTTGTCTATGCATTTCAGTATCTGAATTATGACGGGAATTTTAGAAAGATGAGTTGCTGTGCTTGATAGCAGATGAACATACATCTTTATTTCATCTAACTGAAAAAGATCTTTTTTGGCATTTCCCTTGAGTGAATGGTTTTAGGACTGTCTGTCCTGATGATGATGATGATGATAGTCAATGAGCCACTTAACCATGTTATATTTATAATATCTTTAATGATGTGAAGCTGATGTCTTCATAGCCACTATCACAGCTGACAATTGAACATGTATTGCTGTTGCTACAGAAGCTCCACTTTAAGTCCAGAATGGTACTGATTACCCACACAAAAGAAAAGTAAATTTTGAAACAGACAGACCAAGCCAAAAGGTTCCCTGCACACTGAATTTCATCACATCCTTGTGAGGTCTTAATATCAGACAGAGCAGTGTCACCATTCAGTAATGCACAGGCAACAAACATGGTTGCGTCAATATTCAAAGTGTTTCCTGTTCTATAATCACTGTGGTGCTATCTGATAAGTAGGATAGCATATAATACCTCATGCTGAAGTCCCAGAGTAGGAAAGTACTATAATGTAAATTAAACAGTTTCATAAGGCATTGTAAATGCAAATGCACTTCATTCGCACTGTGGAATGCCTTTGCGATGTAAGAGTGAAAATGAATGAGTTATATCACAACATCCAGATCCATTCTTCACACAAAAAAATATTTTTAAAAACATATTAACACTTTTACATGGTTTGCAAAATTCTGGTTACGGAGGTCTTACCAAACATTTCTTGAGATATACTACTTAATTCATCCACCCAATGACAGACAGAGTGAACTGGAAGGAAGGGAGACCAGAGAAATATATTTACAGGCATTTATCATTTATACAGCTGGATATTTACTGAGGCAATTGTGGGCTAACTACCTTGCCGAAGGGTACTACAGCAGCGCCCCAGTGGGGAATCGTACTGGCAACCTTTCGGTTAGTCCTGCTCCTTAACCACATTGCCACCTCATCTGTACCATAATGCTTTGCATCAGAAGGCTTTTGGCACCACCAGCTGAGAGGGTGCTGATCCAGTTGCTGTTTGCTGCCAAGGAGACACTTTACCTCAAAACATGCACAGAGCAAATAATTAGTGGGAGCCTACTAAGCAGGAAAACTTTGTCGCTGGACAGCTGTTTGTTCAGAGGGAGTGAACGTATTTGCAGTTTTGATTCACTGCAAATACAATCATCAGAACATGTGAACATCAGAACTGTGTAGTGCCTTATTACCTATGGAGGTGTGCTAATGCTGACAACTCTATTCCCTTACGCTCTCAGTTTTTACCATTCACATGTCTATTAATGCCTGCAATTTACCTGCTTCTGTGATAACTGACAATCTGTATGAGCTGTCTTTAGAGTAATTTAACTCCTTCAGTGGTTTATTACTTACAGTATGTACTGTATGAACATGTATGGTGTACATGTGGATAGAAGAGAAGTAAAATGTCAATCAAATTTAATGAAGCCACTTTGCTGGTCGATTTTATCAGGCCCAAAGTCAACCAAGTTTAAGTTATTAAATGACATTTTAAATAGAATAAATCGACTGCATGCAAAGAAATATTGGTGCATTCTGGGTGAATGGATTACTTAATATAACTAACACTGCATGACTGCATTTGATTGATTGATGGTAGTTTTCAAATAAATGTTTTGTGTTACACATGATGACCTTAATACAGGTGTATGACAGCCTCCCTTTTACGTTGGAAATAATTAATATTACAATTAACATTCGATTCTAATATGCAATAGTATATCTTTCAGGTTGCACTGGAAGCGAAATGGGATGATTTGCATAGCCTTCACTCCACCTGTCCTGTCCTAGGTAAAATATTAACTTACCGTTGAACGGGGCGCGTATGAAACGACGCAGAAGGTACACTCACGTGCCATATTCCGAGCAAGGATACAGAAATATAGCGTTAGCGATGTAGTTTCAGTTGTTCCTCTTCACAAAACTCATGGTTACGTTTTGTTACTTGATACATCTACAGTATATGGCCTATCAATAACAATTTTGGAGACGACGGACTGTCCGATTTGACAAGGAAACGCACGGTTATGGTGATCTAAAATAAATCGATGCTTATTGTTAATCGTTCGCCTCTTATTTTTGTCAAAAGTTGAACGGTTGTTTCTAGACAAGGTGACGAAAAGGGATAAATATTTTACGAGGCGGAACAGATGCCTGAGAAGGTAAAAAACGGGGCAGCTCGGTTTACAGTGGCCCACCTCTTTTCACAGATGGGATGGTTTGCGCCCGAAACGCTCCGTGAAATGACAGAATTCACCGGCACTCGCGAGTTAGAGGGGAAATACTTGTCTTCGACAGCCGTCAGAGTACAGGATTCACTTAAGGATTGTTACTGTATGGCTGTTTTAACTTGTAATACAATTCGCGACAGTTTCCTGTGGTAAGTCGCCGTTTTATTGACCGTAACGTGACGTTTAACGGCTAATTTAAAAAAGACTGGAAAAAGTCAGGGTAGGTGTACACAACTAGTTGCACAAGGACACATATATGGCTGACTCCAAACAATTGTTACTGGCTGTGTATTATTTTTCAGACACTTAAAGCATTATATAATGTTTCACGTAGAGAAATGGAATATGAAATATGAAGTTTTTTCGTGCTGTATACACAGATGAAAAGCCGGTAGAAACGTGTTCAAACCCCATGGGCTTCAGAGCGTGGAGGACTCAAAGCCAACCAAGTATCAATCAGGTAAATATTTCTATTCTATGGACCTTTCGACCTTATCGATCATCTACTTTGGGACTGTTTCCTGGCTCCTTAAGATATATATATATATATATATATATATCTTATG
The DNA here is from genome assembly GCF_013368585.1 of Megalops cyprinoides. Classification (NCBI taxonomy): domain Eukaryota; kingdom Metazoa; phylum Chordata; class Actinopteri; order Elopiformes; family Megalopidae; genus Megalops; species Megalops cyprinoides. The sequence goes on from NC_050597.1 coordinate 5,798,829, forward strand.
CAATATATATTGCAGGGCAATATAATTATAACTATATATAGTTATATTGCCTTGCAACAAAAAATTCAGAAGAATATATTTTCTTTACATATTGAAAGATGGCTCTTGCCGTGTATTTTTCCACAAGCGCACTTAAGAAATGTATGGCCTGAGAACAGAAGGCTGCTGTCCATTGCTGACATTTTGCAGTTCTGTTTCAGTGGCCTCGAGACCAATGCTGTCATCTCTCCACAAAAATTACCCAATAAACTTGGTCAAAAACACCATTGACATTGCTCACAACCTTTGGAGATTGAGTCCACTGGTAACGCTCACAGCTGACTGTGGCTCTTTGTTATCCCTAAACAAGACTGCGGGCTGGTTGGGTGTTTTCTGTGGAAACAGAGGGGTGATACGGGATCACAGCAGTAACTACTGCAGGCTGCTGCAGACTCAAATTACAGTACAGAGATGCAACAAGCACCCACTGCACAAAAGCAATCCATTTTGAATATTCATAAAATTGTGTGTTTATCCTCTTTTGATTTCCATTGGGCCATCTGAAGTCAGTCTGCATCTACAGTGATTGTTAATAGCGATAATAATAATAGTAATAATATATATATTTTTTTTCTTAAGTGCCTTTCCCAGCCTTAAGGTGTTGGCAGAGCCTACGGGGGAAGGAAACTGGGTGTAGTTAATTAAGCCTGTTCAAAACTCTTTCTTTGCAGATGCTTAAAACCAAAAATAGCGGGTATTTCTTTCAGCATAATATTTAAAGTGTGTTATTTACTCATAAACTGCATACTGTGACAGAATGGGGCTAAGGAAGGAGGTGGCTGGTACCTGCTGATTGAGCTGCTTTATACAGAATGCTCACACACTGTGTGATTTGTCTGTGATTACTGTGTACATGAGCAAACAGGGTGAAATTTGTGAATTTATTGACTTGATTTCAGAGTGCATAATATGCAGGGATTTACCTGGATATCATTCTTTCCTGAGCTGTATGTCTGTTGGTTACAGACAGACAGGGCTCACTTGTGCAGTAACTTGTTGTAGCTTGTGGCCGTTAGTTTGGTCAACCTTTGAAACTTGGCTCTGACTCTCAGAATTTGTCCACACAGACCTCTGTGTTAAGAGTTCATCATAGCTGAGTGTTGCCTAACAGGTTGCACATCACCATGGAAACAACAGCAAATGTTATGTTGGTGAAATGGAAGCTGGCTGGAATGTTCAGGCCTGTGTCACAGAACCGGCCTTTGTTAACATGACGTCATAAAGGTGTCGCCTGTTTTCCCTCCTTTCAGGAATCCGGCAGGTCAAACTCTGCGTGTCCAGGTGGTCATCTGCCACCAGGTGGCGACAGAGAGTGGAAAGAATGGGAGGGAAGTGGGCAGCTCTCCGGCGAGATTCAGACAAATGGTTCCCAAAGGGTGGGGGCTTCAGGGCAGAACAGGAGTCGCCTGCTGTTCAGAACAGTGAGCTTCCCTGAACCAATCAATGCTGGGGCCTTGGACACGCCCACTGCTGACATCAAAACCCCGCCCACAATGAAAGCAGGTTTCTCCTCCATCACAATCACAGCACGGAGGGTCCCCCAGGCACCCAGGGAGGGCCCAGTCCCTGACCCTGCAGCTCAGGTCGATGGCCACGTGACCCAGCCTGCAGGAACACAGCCTTCCCCAGCTCAGGATGCCACACCCACTTCCTCCCCCCAGGACCACGCTCCAGTGGTGCGCCGGAGAAAGGCCACAATAATTAAAGTGACAGAATACCAGCAGACCCGCTGCTCTGGCGACAAGGTTGCCATGGTGAGGCCGCCGGAGTTCAGACACAGCTACAGCGAGGGGGAGGGCAAGGGCGACGCCCTCTCTCAGTTCTGGATACAGGGTGGGCTGGACCAGGTGGGGTCATCGCCTCGTCGCTCGGTCCGCTCCTGCGCCCACCTGGAGGTACCGTCCGGGTCCATGAACTCCGTCCTGTACCTGGACAAGTCGCTGTCTGTCTCGCTGCTGGAGCCAGAGAGCAGCAGGGAGGTCCACAGGTCTACCCTGTCCCTTTACCTGGGGGGCTCCTCCCCTACAGAGGGTCCGGCAGAGTCCCGGAAGAGAGGCGAGTCAGAGAGACCCAGGAGACCTCGGAGCTGTGCCGGCGTGTTCGGTGATCCAGACCCAGGACGAGGTGCAACCACAGGGCCTGCGTTAAAGCAATGGTGCCTGAGTCTGCCGGTGAAATCAAACCAGGTCCACACGAGCAACAGCACCTCCAGTTTGAACCTGCTCTCCTGCTCCCCTGGATTACCCCCCGCAGGGACATGGAGCCCATCGACAGAGGCTGCGGGGCGCCATGGAACCGCAAATGACAGGGTCTGCCCTAGCCTGACTGATCTCAGCAAGGAGCGTCCTGCCTGCGGTAACCCCCAAGGTGCGAGTGAGCTCACACTGAGCTTTCTGAAGTACCCGCACAGATGCTGTTATTGCCGTGTCCCCCAGTCATCCTCTTCTTTCATGTAAACCCTCATTTTTACTGCTGTGTTGCACCTTTGACATATTCTCTCCGTACTGTTAACCCCTGCATGCCCTCTTCCCTAGTATGTATTGAAAAGCGCATCTATATAAGTGTATACAGGACTGGATAGTGGAATCATACCGCTGTGAAAACTCCCAGAGGCTTTAATTTTCAACCCAACTCATTTCCCACTCATCTTTTGGGTGCATGATCACCTGACACCCATGATAGCGGAGAGTCTTTGGTTTTAGGGAAATGATAGCTGCAAAACAGGAGGAAAATAAAACCATTCCAGTATCTGAGAGGACTGTAGTTTGCAGGGTGGAGGTGGAGTCAGAGCAGGCGTTGAGGGAATGACTGGCAGCCACAGCATATAGACAAACAGTGAGATATGTGCAGCAGGCCTTGTTGAGGGGAAAAAAAACCTGCCTGGTGTAGTTCTGCATGATCCTCCTGTCAACAGAGACTGGGGAATTCTGGGACATCATGTGGGTGGGGCAGGGCACGATGTGGGTGTGTGGGCAGGGCCAGACCAGCATTCATTATGGGCGTGAACCAGGAATTCATGAGGTGTGACTACGCTCCCTTCTTTGTAAACATCAAATTAAGGCAGAGAATAAATGGAGGAAGCTGCTTCCCTTCAAGAGGATGTCTACATTTAGGATACAGCGCTGTGTGTGTTGGGCTGATAGTCCTCTCCTTTTCCTCCAGTTGGGAGTGGTGACACGTGATTTAAGGAACTGCCTCATGCCATCACACTAATCACCTTCAAACCTGATGGTGGATGTGTTTGTACGGTGCTCATAAATAATGAGGTAGACCCTGGGATTACATTCAGAAACCGAAGACTGATTCAGATTTTATGTATAAGGGCACCCTAGACAAAATCGGGCTGGTTCTTAGTCACAGGCCACTTCGCTAAGATCGTCTCACTCAACAAACGTTTATGGGGCCTTGTCAGCGTGCGCATTTCTCAAAAAACAAATGGTCCTGTTGATGCTGAGATTATCCGCCTCCCACTGTATATTGATCTTTTGCATGTACCAGCTGAAGGATGTTGTAACATCTCACTCACTCAGCTCTGAGCGATAGCTGCGTGTCTGGCTTCGAGTGATTTGTGGAGCACAGGAGAAATCCACAGCCCGTCCGTAACTTCCCGGCGGCACGGCTTTTTGAGTGTTTGATTCAGTTTGTTCATTTGTTCGTTGTCTCTTTTCCTGGGAATCTAATGAGAGATGATCGTCAATTTTTCCATTCCAGGACACGCAGCCCATGGTGGCCTTGATGCAGTCCTCTCCCAGAGTGCTGCTTCTGTTATAGCCAATCTGAAACTCCAACGACAGCAACACACTATACCAAGCAGCCTTTCTGCAAAGGATTCAAAGAGGCCCCACACCTCAGGGAAGACATGGGGTATGAACATCTCTTTATTTCCACCATTAGCCTTTTTGAATGGAAGCGTCTGAGCCCCCAGCAGGCATTTTTTTCAACCTCGATGATGCATTCATATCCTATTAGCTTTTTTGCCTTAGTCATCCCATGTGATTCGCAGGATGACCTTATTTGGCTGATCTCTAAACAGTTCACTCAAATAGTCAACATGGAATGAAACAATATACTTGTATCAATGAGCTGAGAGGTGGAGAAATGCAGTGCAAGTCCCTGTGAGAAATTGTTTGTTCGTTTCTGAAAAATAGCAGAGGGCAGGTCACCAGACAGCATTCTGATTACATCTGTCTACATAGGCCGTCTGTACATCAGTGCATTAAATAGGTTCATCTGAACTTCCTGTGCCCTTTCTTCCTGTAGCGCAGAATTCTGGGAGTTCCTGTCGGACCCTGCATGATGAGAGAGCAGTCCAGCACGGTCCTTACAGCCCTCAGAGTGTGGAACATGGATCCCCCAGGCCTCCTCATTTAAGGTCCAGCTGGCAGGAGCTGTGCACGGACTCCCCTGATGGCTCAGCAAAATCCCTCACTCTAAGAGTACGTGTGGGGCAGGCCCCGATTCATCACTGATTCGTATACAAAGAAACCTCTTAAAAAACATTTGTTCATATTTGGTGTCAAACAAGAGAACATAATTTTTTGTGTGAAGAACAGTGTTCTGGTGAGCAGGGATCTTGTCTACCCTGTTCAGTTCTTAAGAAAGTAGTGCTCTATATGCCTTCATGAGGAAGTGCATAGGCTCGTGACCCTGATCAGAAACAGTTCCTCATTGAGTAGGTTCCTCTCTGGCATGAACAGAAACAGTACAATTCTCTCTACACTGATAAAGAACAGTTCCTTATTGAGTATGTTTCTTTCTACGCTGATAAAGAACAGTTCCTTAGTGAGAAGGTTTCTCTCTGCCATGATCAGAAACAGTTCCCGGGTGAGTAGGTTTCTTTCTCTGCAGATCGGGAACAGTTCCTAGTGAGTAGTACTCATTGAGGAACTGTTCTCTATCTGCATAGATCAGATACAGTTCTTCAAAGAGTAGGAATCTCTTGGCGCTGACTGGAAGCACTTCCTCAGTATGTAGGATTTTCTCAGTGCTGATCAGGAATGGTTGCTCAGTGAGTAGGATTCTATCTGTACTGGTCAGAAACGGTTCCTCAGATAGTAGGAATCTTCTTCGGTGAGTAGGATTAGCCAGAGTTAGAGAGTTATGCGTTTGGTGACACGTTCGGTTCCACAGGAGGCCCTGGAGCTTTTCCGCCCGGACTTCATCAGCCGCTCGCAGGGACGGGTGAAGAAGCTGGAGCAGCGTGCCCAGAAGAGGAGGGCCATCGAGGGCGCGAGCCTGACCCCGCAGTCTGCCCTGGCTCGCAGGAGGAGGAACTGCACCAGGCCTCACCCGCTGAGTGGTAACTATCTGCCCAGCATGGCCCCTCTCTGAGATCACGCTGTGCGCAGCGAGTGGGATGGATGCAGTGTGTCAATTACATGTAAATGAAGAATCAGCTGGAAACATTTCATACCCGATTGATGTCAGAACATTCCATTTTCGAACTAAATGGATCGTTTGCATTGAAAGGGCAAGTGTAGTAGCAGTCACATATATATATATATATATATATATATATATATATATATATATATATATATATATTTTTTTTTTTTTTTTTTTTTAGAACAGCTCAACATCACATATGTGGTTTTGTTTCTCTTTATTAATGTATCTGTCATATCAGGCATATATCATATGTCATACAGAATAGTTAGTTGTTTGAAATGCACGATCACATTATTTTGCTATGACATTTAGTTAGATGTTCGTTTGTGCTCTCTGCTGGTCAAACTGTAGTATTGCAGCCTTTTTCAGTTGGGCGGAATTATTTCAAGGTGAAGGATGTCAGTAGTATTCTCCTTGACATATGTCTCTGTTAAATAGAAAAAGGCTGGCATGTGGAAAGTATATAATTACACTTTTTTAAAGATAAAAAGTGAAAACAAACACCAGAATGATTTGGAATGATTGGTACTTCCATCAAACAGACTTTTACTGTAGGAATTTCAAATGCTTTACTGGTAGAAAATAAAAGCCTGAGCTATTTAATTTGCTCACTTGTGCACCTCAGTTTTATTACTCGGTTGTTGAAATTGAAAGCATGAACCATGAAAGCATGGTTTACTCTAAAATAGTCAAATTCACCATGTTAATACTGGTTTACCTGGAATTGACAAGATACCCAGGATGTTCATGACTTAATTTCAATGGATTATTGCTAACTGCAGTGCATAATATATTCAGAATTGCACACAGCAAAAAAGTACCCACAGTGCATATGCTAGACTGACCAAATGAAATTCTACCAGCATGTTCCAATTGCTATTTTTATAATGGAGTTTGAAATAATGAAGCCTGCCCTTTGTGGACATAATTTGGTAATATAATGGAAAAAATCAAACAGAGAACCAAATTTTATGGCAGATCTTTGTATCAGTTTTCACAGTTGAGGCCTTGCAGACTAACACATTAGCCAGAAGAAATGGTTACACAGGATGTAGCAGGAATGGACTAACCATCTGCTATTCTTATTTGTGAAGGTGGTGAATTACATCTAAATATAGAGAAACTCAGGGCAGCCATTTAATTATGCAGCGGGATCCGTAATGTACTGAGCATGCTCAATGTGATGTGTTGATCGGGATCAGTCAGGCCTTTTAGCTCAGAGAGAAACAGGAGTAATTAGGTGTTATAACTGTGAATCTCCTCTGCTCCATTCTGTGTGTGTGTGTGTGTTTGCAGATAACCTTTTCAGACCGAAGGAAAGAGCCATTTCTGGAAAGGAGATGCAGCTAAGATCAAAACGGTAAGCCTGATCACGGTTTGATGTTTCAGTGATGCGGTTGTCATGTTTTTCCACTTTTCATGACATCGTTAGTGCTCCTTATCCCAAAAATTGAAAATTGTAGTTGCTGTAACATGCAGAAGAACATAATGTCTTTATGCAAAACGCGCTTGTTTCTCTGGAAAGGACAGACCTGATTTAGGTGACATTTTTTGCGTTTCCATTGTTGGTCTCTAAATGCCGTGATAATGCATCTTAATGCGTTGATCCAGGAGTGAAAGAACTCTATTTGAGAGAGTGAATGGACTTGGTGGGCGGTTTTATCAGTGAATCCAGGGCGGCTGATGTGTTTCGCACTGATAAAAGATTCTTTCTCGTCTCCCCTGACACTTGGCCCAGATCCCCCCAGCGTCTGAGTTCCCCCTCTCTCTCTCTCTCCTTCTCTCTCCATTGCATGTACTGACAGGATTTACAACAAGCTGCCTGAAGTCACAAGGAAAAAGGAGGAAGAGAAGAAGAAAGTTATATCGCAGACCAACAGACTGCGGGCAGAGCTCTTTAAAAAAGTAAGGCCTCCTCAGAGTCCATCACAGTAAAGCAACCTATAACCTGGTGTTTCGGGGCAGATTCCAGAACTGGATCTCTGGTATGGAATGGCGTCATGAACAGAGCCCATTCAGTGTGGCAGTCAGTGAGCCCACTGATGTCCAGGTACTTAGATAAGTATCCAGGCTTATTAAGAATTTGTGCTGTCACTCTCTTTGCAGCCTCTCTCTGCCGTACTGGTGGTGTGTGTATCAGGAAAGCCATAAGTGAAGCGGGCTACTCACCACTTCAGCAATCCATTTCTGCTGATCCACCCTGCACTTTTTTTTGCAGAAAAGAGGAAGTGAAATATGTTGCCAGCCAGGTTACAGGTGGCTTGGGCTAGGGATGTTTAACTAAAAGAGATGCATGCGTTGGTCAAAAATGCTACACGATTGGCCACTTCAGCAACAAGCCACATGGGGACTGGATTAGCTTCCTCCCAGTTTCTGTACCTCAGAGCAGAGGTGGACCAGAGTGTTAGAGGCTTAGGAATGAAAAGAACACACCTTTGTATATTTAAGGCCCATCAGGGAAAAACACATATGTTATCCAAATATGTTATTTTAAACTGCATTTGGCTACAGTGTCCTTCATGTGACCAGAGAACACTGTGCTTGTAATAGTTACACAGGTCCTATAAGCTCAATTAACTCTGGAAAGGGCACAGCTGCTGTACACAATGGCAAAAGCGATATTTCAGATCTCTGCAGCTGAGCTAATGTGGTATATGTTGCCGTAGGGCATTCACAGCTTAATTGAAATCGTTTCAGTTTGGAAAAACAAGAACTCTTGGGTGATATCAAACACTGATTGGGTTCACACTCAAATGGCTTAAAAAAACCCTGAAATTAGGGGTGGATTCCCAGAGTGTAAATTGAACTGGGGTGTTAGCAGTTCAGACAGGTTAGGAAGTGATGTTCCCAGGTGTCTGACAGCACTCATTCTTATGCACAGCTATCCACTGGTATGTTCACTCCGACATCTGCTCAAATCTAAATGTGTCCAGGAGTTATGTATTGGAGGTGTCAGGTTCTATGCAAGATTTCACATAAATCACTCCAGACTTGGTATTTACCATTCTTAGCTGATGTGTGAAATTCCTGGGTATGAAATGTACCTGCCTCATGCCCAATATAGACACACAGCTGACTGTGCACCAGGTGTTAAAAGAGATCAACACTGTTTCAACTGAGCAATCTAAGGTTTTCATTTGTAAAAGAAAAAAAAACTAAATGGTTTTCAAATAATGTCTAAATGTGTGTATGTGTGTGTGTTCACTTTGTTACCAGCAGGGGGCAAAGTCTGACTTCTTTTGGTCTCACCCTTGTGCTTCAAAATTTCAGAGCTAAAGTTTTTGTACAAACTTTCTTATCTGTCTGAGTCCCACTCTCTAAATGTTAAGGACCATACATGGCCAGGTGTTAGATTTAACAATGGTAGCATTCTGATATCTCTTTATGCATCACCTTAATGATCGGGTATAGGGGCATTTTTCTTGCTGATTGCAAATGCTGGACATTTTTTATGAAACTTTTATACATCCAGTTTCTTGTTAAGTACAATTTTTGTTTTCAGCTGGCACTACCTGTTTAAGCCTAGCATGAAGGGAGAGGACGGTGACCTGAAAAAACAGGCTAGGCAGGGCATTATCATGCTTCTATGTGAGGAGTTTCCTGACAGGCAGTGGTCTAGACGCCCATGGAGATATGGGGTCCTCGACTAGCACTGCTTTGGGCCCTGTGCTGTCTCCTCATCAGCAAGCAGCCATCCCCTGAGAGAGGCTGTTAAACAGAGGGCTAAACAGAGAAACTTCCCTATACCCTACACCCATCTCTGCAGACTCTGGTGGGAGTAGGCGATCTCTCACTCATGATAGACAAGAGGAATGAACTTGGGTCAGGGACAAAGTGATCAGATTTCCATCAGGGGCTTGGTTGCATGTGCCCCCGAATTCTGAAGGTGTTTTAATTTGTTTTAAGCTGGCATTGTCTGTTTAAGCCTAGCATGAAGAAAGAGTACAGTGATCTCATGGCTGAACAAACAGCTGAGAGAGATCCTGATGCCCATAGAGGCTTTTGGCCCCATGCTGGCTCATCATCAGCAAGCTGCCATGCCCTGGGGGAGGCTGTTAAAGCAGAGGCTGAAAAGGGAAACTCCCACCATACCTCACACCCTTCTCTGTTGACTGTGGTGATGAGCGGAAGATCTCTCAGTCACCTGATCAGAACTCCATGGGAGGCTTTGGTGCGTGTGCCCACCGAATTCTGAAGGTGGTTTCCAGGTCATTGGGTTCTTCGGCTCGGCCCAGGCGTAGCTGTGCGGGTTGCAGTAAGCCAGGGGATCAGACTTCCAGCAGCTCCCTGCGGCCCAACACTCCCTGCTGGGAGGTTTATGGGCTGCGGGTCTGAGTGCGGCATTTGAAAGAGTGCTCAGATGTTCTAAATGATGCACATAATCGTCCGTGCTAGAGGCTGACAGCAGAATAGTGCCTCCTCTCAGTACCTCCGCACTCAACAGCAGTGATGAATGTGGCCCAGAGCGCAGAGGCCGTTCGAAGTGTCTCTTTACTATTAGATTAAGTTCAGTTTTGATGCGTGCATGCGTGTGAGTATGTGTGTGCGCGTGTACCTGCCAGTGTGTATGTGTGTGTGTGTGTGGGTGGGTGTGTGCATGCGAGTGTGTGCATGCCTGCCAGTGTGTGCGTTCCTGCGTAGGTGTGTCTCTTTTCATTTGATGTTTCTTTTACTTGGTTTGTTTTACGTGATTATTTCATGTTTGCCACCTGTCACTGTGAAGTAGACTGTTTGCTTCACGCTGTCTTGGCAAAAGGGGACGAATCTGTGAATCTTTTTCATCTGTGACAAATGCCACAGGCAGTTATTCAAGGGGTGACAGTAGACGCTCAACAATCAGGACACAATGGCTCCCTACTAAGATAGGAGACAGTAACTTGGGGCCTACTGAAGTTCAATCCAGGCTGGACTATTGTCAGTACCAGGCAGTGCTGCACCTGAAACAGCCACTGACTAAAGAGCTAAGCACAGGAAAGTTATCCTGATTCGTCACTGAGAATCTAACAGGGAGACAGGTGGGGAGACTGCCTGGTGGACTGTATAAAAGGTTTTCTCTCACCCACAGGGAAAGATGTGGAGGGAAAGGCATTCATGCACAGTGAATGCTGATGGGGCGATTACAGGGGGACTGCTGTGTTGGGTTTACATTTTGTACTTAAATATGTTCGAATGAAGCTTTTTTTTTGTACCGTGCAGCACTAGATTGATGTGCCTGTAGGCTCGGGCTGCGATCACCCATACATCTTCTTTATGTCTTGCAGAAACTTCTGGATCAGATTCTTCACAGGAACAGCGACTGAGGGAGGCAGAGTTACGTCATGCCACGTGGAGGAAAAAATAACACGCGCACAGCTTTGCTGTTTCAGTATTTCTGGCCCTCGCCGTCGTTGTGCAAACAGAAGGTGCTGTAGAAGCAAAGCCATTGAAGATTTCTTTGGAGAGTTCGGCTGGAATATCCATTATTTAATCAGACAGTATTATAAGCAGTGCAGAACACGCTTTCTGTAGGGTTGTATTATTGTTATTATTAGGATTCAATGAATGAAGTGTGTATCCATATTCCTGACATATTATTTGATATTTATAGAGGGTAATGTATTAGGCATTGAGTGGAGATCTTTGAAGAGGCCTCATGCATAATAGACAATACTTCAATGGAACCTATTAGGTCCCTGTATGTAATAACGTCAGCATGTGTTAACCTTGAGCTTGCAGTGGCTTTTGCCACAGGGCATTGAATGGGACAGCCAGCGGATCAAGGAGGGTTTAGAATGCAACCAGATCAGATGTGTTTTATTATTTTATTAACCAGCTCTCCTCTCTGATAATGACAGTACTTAGTTGGTTTCTCTCCAAAGCTTATGGGCTCACCCAGGTGCTGGCTGTTTTCTGTGAACGGACACTTTGGACAAACACTGACACCACGTTCTATGAGAAATTAACCTCCTGGGTCTCAAAGCCTTGTTTTGAAAACTAGTCACTTGCACCTAAAAAGCAGCAGTGAGCAAAGGTGTGCCTTGTGAAGATGAAGCATTTTACTGTATTAGAAATGAATGTTTCTACAAACAACTATGCAAAATCCTCTGTCGTGCTAAGCAATCGTGCCTTTTTCCCTTTTTCCATGATTATCATTTATTGCTGTGTTATAAGACTATCTCTCAATTACATTTTCACAGTTGTTATTTATGAAAGGCACCACCTACAAAATAAATATGTTCCAAATCCATGTTTGTGTGGCAAAGAGCTTTCTGGCTTACGGCATCTATTGCTTTCACTCACACTTGGCCTCCACCGGAAATTGACTTCCCTCTGAAGTGTCAGACTGACAGGATTTCTTTTTTCACTTAGAAATATTCACTTGGAAATATTTTACATTGCTAAGTGATTCAGTGTAAAAATGATGAGCAAACAACGACCATGCACCACTGTCTGTGCGTTTGCCCTGAGGTTTCAGAGGAAGCATTCCAAGCTAATGGAACTCAGAGACAGTGGGACACGATGAAAGGACCCTTTGTCAGCATGTCAAGCTACAGGCTAGCCTGAGAGGTCATAGTTTAGATGTGCTTATTACTTAGGACGAATACAGCCCGTAAACATGTTTGGCACTGTGACCCAATGAAAACACAGAACTGCGATAGAAAAGTGCCCGTTTCATAGGATGCCAGGGTGCTATGCAGACGTCTGAATGCATGCAGTATTCTACATCCTGTGCTGTGGAACATGAAAGCTTGTTAATGGAAGGAGAGTTATTTAACCAATGTAATTGTCTTTGTTTTATACTGTGGGGTTCCATTTTCATAAACAGATTTGCATTATGTACATATTTATAATGTTAATTATTTTTAATGTCAATAAATTTCACCGATGCAGTTCTAATGACTTATTATGTAAGAGACATTAGAGATACAAATACAATCTTTAAAAAACACATTTGGGAGAAAGGCCTATGTAAAATGTGTTTAAATGAAATCACAGTTAATATGTATGCAATTTAAAATAGTTCTGATTAACAACAAGCTAGGGAGCAATAATAGACTCTAGGGCAGAGTTAAAATTATATGGATGATCAGAAACATAAGGATCTACATACAGTAAATAGAAGGCTTTATATGAGACAAAATTAGGCAGGGTATGAGGCAACAGTAGAGATGTCAAAGGCTGGATTCAGCCATTTGTCCTTAACTTTGTCTCCAGATTAAACACATGGTTTTTGTAAGCACAGAGTGTGAAGGGGAGCCTTCACCTCTCCCTTGAACCTAATTGTTAATTGTTGTCAATCATTTGTTAATTGCATGCACCTGATAATTTGTCAGGAAACCAGTCTATTGGCTAACAAGCCACACCTGACTAATTGAAGGTGGATTAAATACAGGTGAGGCCGGCGAGCAGGGGGAAGGCTCGTTTTGTCCCTGCTTTTGGTTGGTGTAGGCTTGTGTCTTTGTTGTTTGGTTTTAAATGTAAATTATTGTTCCTTTTAACCTTTGGTTCTTTTCTGCTCATTTATGAGAGGCGTCGGCCAGCTTCTTCACACAGAGACAGGCTGGCAAATTCATTGATCACTATAACTTAGAAAATATCACGTTTTTCAATAGATGTTTTTCGTTTCTCCTGTAAGTTAAAGTTGAGGACAATGTTGGCTGAATCCAGTGGCAAATCTAATAGGAGACAGTAACTGTTCAAATGTCCCCAGGGTGGTCAATCCACCAATGGCAGGCCAGAGAAGAGTAAATGTTTACAAAGGGAATGAGGAATAGATGGAAGTGATTGTCCACAAATAAACAATGGCCTCAGCAGATGAGAGGTACCTCAGGAAGAGAAAACAGTACAGGCCAGGCACAAACAGAGTCAGAACAATTACTCAAGCAGTAAGCAACAGCAAAGGCTTTGAGCAGAAGCGCAGTCATGGAGGGGCAGGGAGCAGATAAGCCGACTGGAGCGTGGCAATTCTGCAAGAGTTATCAAGGTTGTGGAAAACAGGAGGGACCTGCTGTATGTATAGTACGAAACTTTCAAGAGTCATTTCTCCTAAAAATAGCGTCTGATTAAATAAGAACCAAAAAATATTATAACAAAAGATACATGTTTGTGATACATTTCCTGTTTAAAATGGTTTAATCATAATAGCAATGCACTTCTGAGCATGGTATGTTTATACAAATAATGAATTTTATTCCAGAAAACATGGTTATATTTATTCTTCTCTTTAATATAAGTTTTAAATATCCAACAAAAACCACAAAAAAACTGCACTGACTTTCTGGTTTTTGGAAGTTTTAATGGAACAATATAGAGGGGAATGAGCAAACATAAAGGTACTGTGTTGTGTGTGTTTGTGTGTGTGTGCGCGTGCGCGCGTGTGTACAACAAATAAATGTGTTTTCCTGTTGTTAGGCTGCCTGTCTACAGCATAAGACATGGCTGAGTTGTTAGGGGCTTAAGTATGTTATCTAACAGGAAGAGGATCAGACAGAACACCATGTCACGTCTGAGACCCCTTGTACTGTCGTACCCCATGTTGTGACACTATGCGTGCTGCCACTTCAGCGGGATTGACATCCCGGGAAGATATGTTTCTCCAGAAGCCTGTGTCAGGGGGGCGGATTACGGCCAGCCAGCATGAGGTGGGTTTACGGGCTGTTTTTCCTGCCACCAACAGCCTCTCCATCCCCCGCTACCATGTCAGATTCGACATTCCTGATTTAACGGCGGGCGGAGTGCAGTGTGACTGAAACCCCCATGCCACCGTGGTCAGGCTTTTCTGTCCCTGCTGAGGAGGGAGCAGAAACACTCCTATCTGCATGGGGAGGCTGGTGGCCGGTAGCTGGTGGACCTGCTAATGCTTCTCTCTCCAGCTGCGTGCTGCAGCACTTGCCCGGACTGTGAGCTCTCACTGGTCGGCTCATCCCTTTGGGTACCTTTCCGGCCCTTTAATGCGACATAATCTGTCAGGGGTATATTCATTCACACACACACACACACACACACACGCATTTCCTTTTTCACGCTTTTTCTCAGCAGTTTTTGAGGGTTTTTGCTCCCATCAAGAGCAAGTTGTTGATATAATAATGTTAATAATTTTTACCATATGTAAGGTGTTTCCATAGGTTTCCTGGATTGTGATCTGACAAGTATTTCATTGTGAGCACTGTATCAAAAATGCGGTTGATATATCATATATCAACAAAGTGCTTGTAACATTTATTTCTATCCATGTTAAACTGAGCAATGTGGTGTTTGTGTTTCCACAAATATTACCACATTATTTAAAAATATCTTTTTACATCCCATCATTCAGTTGTTCATCCAGTTTCGGCTTGGATGACTCTGAGAGGATGAATCCTGTAGTGTGTAAGGCTGTGGTACATGGCTTCTCTGGCACTCCTCACTGTTCCACCAGAGATTTTTTCCAGATCCCTTATATTTATAGACTTTTTAGTTTACTACTCTCTTAAGTTTAAACCAGAAAGCTTCTTTTAGATTGACATCTCTTCATTCGCAGGTTATACAGGTCTAGCAAGGTTATAACCTCCATTGCCAACTTCATGTAAAACATTGTAAACATAATTATAATAGATTTTTTTTCCCAGAAAGTAGAGCTATAATTCATTTTAAAGCAGCTACATTAGCATTTAATTTAGCTTGATGTGTCACAAAGAGGTGATCAGAGGTAGCTTTATCAGTCCAACCAGTTTCCAGCACCTGGTCCTTTGATGTAATTATTTCAAATGGTAAAGGTATTTTGTTGGAGGTTTTCTGAAAGGCTGAACCAAAGGTCAGCTTGAGTCACTTCTCTACAGCCTTGAACAGGAAAAACTGTTTCATCTGAATTGACTGTGGGTGCAAAGAAAAGCTCCCAATAAATTGGGCACAAAGGAAGGAATATTGACTATATCATAAATGTGTATATGAAGTCAGGATCTCAAGGAAGATATCTATTATAGATGTACGTGCCTGAACACTTTGACTGTGGGTGGTGTGAAGCAAGGCCCAGCGCTGTCCTCCTCTGCCCCATTCCTATTTCAGTTTTAGTGGAAGGGGAGCAAATGTATGTTATTTTCAACTTCCTGCCTGTCAATCACTAATGTCAGCCAAAGCGAAGATGCTGCCAGCCTGCCTATCAAGTTAGACTCCAGTCATTTATTATTTACTATTCCAAACCAATGAAATAGCTGGTGTGTGCGTGTGTGTATGTGTGTGCGTGTGCGCGCGTGTGTGTGCGTGCATGCGTGCGTGCTTGTGTGTGTATGTGTGTGTGTGTGTGTGTGTGTGTGTGTGTGTGTGTGTGTGTGAGCGAGTGTGCGCGTGTGTGCATGCGTGCATGCGTGCGTGTGTGTGTGTGTGTTGTGATACCTTCTGCACTGTGTCTGTTAGGCTTGTCTCCCTCCTGTGTTCCTCTGTGCAACAATATGGCCACTAAAATGGATGGATGGATGACTAGAACATTTCAATTGAACATTATGAAAATAAATATGTAACACTTGGCAATTTAGTTTTAGCTTCTATTAATAAAGAACTGGATGATGTACTGTATCTTATATGGTGTATCCGTGATTACTAATTCCGAGGGTTTAATCAACCTTCATGTGTCCCGTGTATCTGGGCTTCATTAAACACAACTCCCTGGAAAAATAAAACTTACTCGGTGAACAGGAATGCTTTCTGTAAGGCTAAAGTCAGTCAGGTTGTATAACACAGTAAACCATATTATTGGGATCCACAGTGTTTTGTATGTTTTCCACCACCATAGAGACAAGGCGTCTTGTCTATATACTTAACGACTGCGACAGGACCCGGTTCACTCAACCAACGCCGGCAGGACCATCTGCGACCCCTCGGTAAAATTCTGAGTGGCGGTGACTGCGCTTCCATCCTCCAGGTAGGGCGTTTCGGTGTAATGACTTGCAAACAGCCCCGTAAAGACAAAACCAGCAAGAGAGAGAGAGAGCGAAAAGTCCCACATTCTGGTTATTGAACTGTATAACTGCACTATTTTATAAAGTCTCATACTAATATACTTTCACACAGTGTCGCTGACCCATTGACACATAATTCAGATATATTTTTTCTGCCGATATATAAATTATATAAAATATTATATTTTTTATAATATATAAATATATTAAAAAGAATTTTTAAAATGAAAAGAAAATATTCATGCATTGAATGAATTTATAAGCGATGACAGTAATATAATATTAAAAATGTAAACAGCCCAGCTAACAGAATCCGTAACTCTCTGAATACGCAGTAATATGGAATTATTTTGCCGTGGCATTGACCAGTTCAGAAAACATTAATAGCTTTTGAATTACACGGCTACTGCAACAAGGCAAATCGGCGCGGCCGATTTTCAACCCAGGTAAACAAATAAATGCAACTGACTCTCTCTCTCTCTCACTCACTCACTCACTCACTCACACACACACACACACACACACACACACACAACCATTTCGTCATTTAAACTCTGGACTCATCAATTTAGTTACTCCTTTTCTAGGAGAGAGAGAAAAAAATAGGGGAATTTTGAAAGACACCCGCGCGTTTCTCGCAATTGTAACGAATTGTAACGTCTTCTAAATACTTTCCGGCTTTAAGACCCAGCGGAATCCTGTGAGCCAAGCACATGGTGGTAGTACGGGAAGGCAAGGCTGTTCCATTGTAAAGAGTGGGTTTACCGATGTCAGTTATGCGAACCAAACTCCTGCATCCTCTGTATGTATTCTTTCTCCTTTTGCGTGTCCCCCGTTATTCCCACACTACTCCTTAAAATCTTCAGAAATTGCAACTTTTTGTCGGTCAGCAAGTAAACTGGAGCATCGCTGGGCGAAAACTTAAATGACAATCCCGGTTTAATTTTAGTAGCCAGAAGACTAAACTGGATTTTTTTTGTCGTTCTTTTTTTTGGGACTTGATCATATTGCAGGAAGTCTCTCACATCCTGCACATCAGCTGCTTGACTGTGTATTATGGTCGTGCTGCCGTGACACAACTTGGTCGCCCGTTCCTCCCTAGCCGGGAATCATGTCAGACCGGTGTCGGAGTGGCAAGTTGGCTTTTCTGACTGTACTTCATGTCTTTTCACTAGTAGCGCTGAGGTGCTTGAGTGACAATGTGTTACCCGGTCCAACAGAAGGTAAGATTTGCCACATTACGTTAGTACTGGAACCAGAATTTTGAATAGTTGCCGTTTCAAAGTGACTAATGCTATCATGTTTTTACCAGGGGTGTGTATCAGATTTTATTTAGCCTATGAAATGATCTGAGTGTGTGTGTTGAGTGCGTCAGTGTCCACATACACTAAGTTAATGCAAGCAAAAGTGTAGGATCTAATAGGATCGGGTACATGTGCATGAATGCAGGTTTAGCTAGGAATTGCATGTCTGTTTGTAGAATAGTAACAGCTCCAGTTAATTGCCATTGATCCAAACAGGTAATAGTGTGGCAAGACTGGGGTGCAAATCAGTGATTCAGTGAAGGGGCTTAGTGCTACAGAATGTGCATCCCACTCAGTGTTCAATACACTTGCAAGAATGCAACACGGCTCCTTTCAGGTGTGTTTAAAATTTGGAACTACATTTACATTTACATTTACATTTATTTATTTAGCAGACGCTTTTATCAAAAGCGACTTACACAAGTGCATACAGTAAGTATAGCGACAGTACGGGCACAGGATGTGTACAGTTCCACAATGAGACAGTTCTCAGCTGAGAGCGAGGTCTGTTTGAGGACACAGTACTATCAGATTTGTACAATTACAGCCTATAGGACAACTAATATGATACACCTTCAAACAGCAAACTAATGGCCAAGTTGTGGTTAATATGTCCTGATTTCTTCATCCTATTTTCCTCGTTTGCATGATGTTGTTGATTATTATTCTTAATATTAGCATTATTTTAAACAATGCAATGAGCAGACAGATCACTGAAATGCTGCTTTGCACATTAATGCCATTGTTTTAGTTATGCCTGGTCAGGTTATCTACATGCGCAGGATGAGAGTGAGAGAAAGAGAGGAAGAGAGTCATCTTTGTTTATCAGATGTAAGAAGATGAGGGAAATGTGTGTGAGAGAGAGAGAGGGAGAGAGAGAGGTGAGGGCAGTAAAGATCTATTTCATAGAGATGTTTTCCCATATTTATTGTGATCATTGTGTTTGTTCCAACTGACAGCAGAAGTGGGTGGGCGTGTCATGCCAATAAAACTGAACCTGAATTGAACTGAACGGGGGGAGGGGGGGGGAGGGGGGGGGTTAGAGAGAGTTGTGTTGTTCTGTGTGCTGTTTCCTTTGGTCTTTGTTACAGACCAAATCATTATAGACTGCAGCACAGGATGGTAAGTGCTGATATTCAGTGACATCAAAGGCACTTGCTTGAACCTAAGTGTCCAGGAGTGAGTCAGCCATATAATACCAAGTAAGAGTACCTTTGATGATCTTCCATGATATTGTCCCATGGATCTCATTTCAGCTTTTTGATAAATAGCCTGGCATCATGTAAGTGTTTGTGGCAAGCGCAAACAATGTAGACCTAACCTTAATAAGCTCACAGATACTCTACTATAACCAGATATTCAGCTCCTGTGTTCCTTCAGTCCTCTGTCTGGGAGGTTCTAGTGCTGTATGCTTTCCTGTGATAGCCACGGGTGTTTTGTTAAAGACCACACCCCTTCAAGAACATTCGTAATGGACCAACAAATCACAGCACTCACAGCTTCAGCAGTGGCAGAGACAGAATTTTTATCGTGAGCAGCACCAAGCTGACTATTGGGCCAGTATGTAGAATACCTGTGGTAATCTCCAAGTGACACATGATTCTTGGCTGCTCTCAGATCAGTGTGTAGACTGCGTAATGCTTAGCTGTTGAGGCTCTCAGTGGATCCACACACCGCAGAGTTCCCACAGCTACACACTCTAGTTCAACATTCATTTGTTTGGGGCACAGTGACTGCGTGGAAACAGGAATGGGTCAGAGTAATGACATTTGCCGCTTATCTTGACAACCACTCAGCATGGACCCATTAAGAGATACCATTCTGGGCTCTGAGATTACAGTGGTAAGGGGATGTGTCAGCATCTAAATGTAATCAAGCCACAATAATAACCCACAGGAAGGAGAAATGAACACTATAGGGCTGATTTAATTAAAACCGAGGCATTCCCATGACTAAGAGCTGAAAGCCCTGACCAGGCAGTTAAAAAGAGAAACATTTACTTTTTTTTTTTTTTTTTCTTGGAGTGTTAATTTGCAATTACGGCCTTAACGGACGGAGATTTGGCCATGACGGAGTGTTCCCTGCAGCTCTCCTTCTGCAAGGTTTTTCACAGTCATTTAAATGTCATCGGTCATTAAATCCATTTCGGAATTCATTATGTTATCAATAATGATTTTCCCCTTATTAGCGGTTTCCAGAACTTTGTTTGAAATTGAAATTAAAATTGCATGCAGGACAAATTCATCATGCAAAAAAAAATGCCTTGCAACAGCCCAGTGTAAAAAAAAAAAAAAAAAATTAACTGAAGTCAAGCCAAACAGAATATTTATGGGTTTTCTTTTCTTTTATATTTTTTTTTCTCAAAACAGAAGAATTCATTATAACTGAAAATCATGCAGTTTGATTCTTAGCTGGCACACTTACTTGGGGAGGCCAGCTATGTTGCTGAAGTCCTCAGCTGGTATTGCATTTGGAACAGCTCAGATAAAACACATTGCTCAACAGTACAGTGAGTGTTCTGCCTAGGATTGGATTCCATGACCCTCAGGCCCAGTTTAAACACCGGTTTGCCCTGGTTTGCTGTCTCAGTGGGTTCACATCCTGGGCTCTGAATCACTCACATGCCCCAGGCGCTTTGTAGAGGAGCCCTGGAATTGTTGTATCAGGTCTAGCAATAGTGATACAGAGAAGAGGCCTTGCCCTTTGCACTGGGCCACACAGCACTCGGTGAGATTCCCTGTCAGCCAGTCTGCGCCAGAGGCGAAATAATCCTTTTAAAACAAAATGAAACAGCCACGTTTCACCCCCGTTTGGGGAAAGTGGACCTGGTGTCTGACCACAATGCGGTCCCTCTATGGGGACTGTGAGAGTGACAGTGAGGTCCTCTCTGCTGGCACTCCCAAGATCCCTCTGTTAATAATCTGAAGCCAGCAAGAGGGCTCCTGTCTCCTGTTGAACAATCAGTTTGTCAGTCGGGCTAAGTCTGTAGGCACATGCTGGCAAGTATTTCTGCTTCTCGCCTGTGCCCCTCATCGAGACCGCAGGGAAAGCCTCAAAGCCTGCAGGATGCATGAAGAGCATTAAAGGAGGAGTTGGAGATGGAGATACGTACGGTGCTCCTTGGCATCTGGACATCCCACAAAAGAGAGAGAGAGAGAGCGAGAGAGAGATGCTGATTTGTTTTATGTATGCGGGTCGGGCTCAGCGTGCTGTTGTCAGTTACGCTGTGAGAAAGAGCTTAGCACCTGGATGAACTCAAACTGTGCCAAGTCATTAAAATTGACGGAGGGAAAAAAATGCACATTAGATTATCCCATGAATGTAATGTGTTAAAATAGTTAGAGGAGCATGCATTGAAGTAGGGTAAAACAGAGCTTTGATGTCAGCATGATGTCTGCTGAGCCATACTTAATATAACCCAAAGACTTCCACCAATAAAGAGAGGAAATTGGTAGTTTGCAGGGCATGCTTTCAATTGAAATTGCATCGAGACAACGTGTTTCCGTTGACAACAGAAAGCCTCCGACATGCGTCTGCAAGATGCAAGGCTTCTCTGGGTTCTGATGCCTGTTTAGCATATTGTCAGTTTCTCCTGAATTGCTAAGTCAGGTTCGAACATCTCTTCCTTTTTGGGAGTTAGTACCAGCACCGAATGACCTCAGATGACCGCTCAGGGTAGAGCTAGGTACTTTACAGCGGGTGGCCGAAAGCCGTGACATAACTAGTCCCAGGCTCGCACTAAAAAACCTGTGTGGTGTGCCGGGCCCCGGACTCGAACGATTCCACAGATGCCCACTTGTGCACAGTGACAGGCACGCTGGCAGAGCGCTCACCGTGTGCTCCAGACCTGAGAGCAGCGTTTGGCCCAGAGTTTTGATGAGCTTGTAGAAAAAGGAGAAAACCTGAGCTGTTGAATGTAAAGCAGGACAAACCTGGGGTCGGAGGAGTGAAAATACATGAAAATGTGCACAGAATGGTGTTGTGCTCACACTCACTGGTCTGGGAGTCTTGTTAGCCTGGTCTGACACTGTTGCTCATTCAACTTGAATGGATACACTTCTGTTCTCTTGTGTTGGAAGTCGCTCTCGCTAAGAGCATCTGCTAAATGAATGTAATGTAATGTATACTGAGCTGTTTCAGTGGCTAATGCTACCTCTGTGACAAAGGACAGCAATTTCAACATCACAGCCACACTACAGAGGCTCCCACAATGAAGAGCTTCAAACTGGATGACAGCACCATTATTACAATGTTGTTTTTTTTCATACAAATTACACTATTGCTGTGTATATTTACATTTATGTACGAGTAGGGAACTGAATGCCGTAGCAGCGACTACGTGGCCGTCGCTAACAGCGTAGACATCGGCACACATGTTTAACACAGTCTACCCACATGTGCTGTGTCTGGGCTTTGAAGCCGCAGATAGCCCGTGACCTCATCTGACCCCTCTCCAGATGCTACCGGGGTGTGTGTGCTCCTTAGCTCCTGTCAACACTGGAGCGGTCAGGACCCTCCACATTCCATCTGTTCAACCAATCAGAGGAGCAGGATGCATTTAGAGTGCGCTAAGCGCTAATTACATACTGAAATGGCAGCGCTGTGTCCATCATCGCTTGCATGTAACCACTGCGGTGCCCTAGAGGGTGCTTGGAAGATGTTGAGAAATATGTTGCCAGTGAAATGATGTCTCTGATTATACCTCTGTTTTTGTATTTGGTCTGTATGGAGGCTGTCTGGAAGGGACCACGTACTAGGACTGTCTGCAATGGGTGTCTGCTTTTCAGTGCTTTCTCGCCTTGTCTGCCAGCTGTCCGTAAGGATGTGTTAATTGAGATTTCAGAAGGTGTTAGGGAAGCATGGTTCATTAACTACTTTGAGAGAAAAAAAAAGCTGTTTTTTTTTTAAAGCTCCTCAAGGTGCATGGTACTTTAATCTAGACTGCAACTTTGGTTGACTGGATTCATTTGGAAGTTTATAATCAGGCAGGCAGGCAGTAAACACACAAACACGCACACACACACAAACACGCACACACACACACACACACATGCACATCCTGATAATTCCTTGCGCAGCCCTGTCGGTCCCTCCCTGTGGGAGAGGAGGTCTCATCACTGTTTCCTGAAGAATAGCGCACAAACTGCATTGCTCGCTGAGGAGTGCAGCTGTGTCTGAGTCAGGAGACACTGCATCACTCTGGAGTTAATGTCTCGGGGAGTTAATGTCTCCTTACTGGTGTTCACAGGCAGGCGGCTTTTTGAGAGGTAAATGAGGGTACAGTGGGCACCAGATGTAGGTGAAAGGCAAACATGGTCCCTCTGCTGACCTCTCCCTCTCTCACTGTCTGTCTGTTTCTGTCTCTCTCTCTCTCTCTCCCACTTCCTCTCTCGCTCTCTTTGTCTCACTATCTCTCGTGGTCTCTCACTCCCTCTCTTCTTCCCACCCTCTCTCTCACTCTCTCTCTGTCTTTCTCTCCCACTGTCTCTCACTCTGCCTTTTTCTCTCCTCTCACTGTCTCTGTCTCCCCCCCTGCCTTCCTGCCTTCCTCTCTGTCTTTCTTTTGGCTCCAAAGTGGCTGTGATTTACCCAATCTTCACCTTCCCTCAACACCATCCCTGTTTGGATCACTCAGCTCTGTGCTGATCGAACCAGGTGTTGATGGCCTTTCCCGTACCTTTTATTTAGTCTCAGACTTGCCCTCCTGCCCGCTGTTTCAGGGTAATAAACAAGACTATGTGGGGGGAAAAAATAATGTGTCCACTATTAAATGAATTATCTATTATATCCAAAAGCTACTACAGTGATAGATAATACAAAGTGCAAGTGAGCAATGTCTTGCTGTAGGTATGCATAGATGAAATCATATTACTCATGCAGCTCGTATGAGTAATGACACAAAAGTCACTGCCCCGCATTATAACTTTTGATTTTACATTTCATTTTTTTAGTTTCTTAGCAGACGCCGTCATCCAGTACAGCCTACACACCTTTTATTCCTTATGGGCCGCTGGACATTCAGGTCAAGTTGTTTGCTTTAGAGTACAGTAGCAACTTAGATTTCATAGGTTTTTGGTTGCAAGCCCATTTTCTGGATGGTACTCTTTCCACAAGCACACAAGGGCACAGAGGGTCCCTTGGTGGGGATGACAGGAGCGTGGAGGTGTCAAACCCTCACTACCATCAGCATTTTCTGCGAGGAGACAGTGTAACCCCACTCATCATCCACTAGAGGGAGCTGCTCTGCGACAGCCAAGGATATTTGTGTGAATTTCAAATGCCTTCTGCTATTTTTCTTTGTCCAGGCATTTTGATATATCATGTTTAATAACACTGTATTGTAAACCAGCTACTGCTAGCTCTTCTGAAGTCATATACCATCAGTACTGCCAGTTCTAAAAAAAAAAAATCAGTGGAAGAGGTGCCTGCGACTCTCAAGCCATGGGCCGTGATGTATGTGCGAAGGGGCTTTGCCAGGGAACGTGTCATAGTGCATTTGTAAGGAGTGAATGTCTTTGCTAAGCCTTCCAGTCTGGAAACTGGGGAGCAGAAGCCAGCTGGCCCCGGCTGCAGGTGAGGATGTGGGGTGGTGTGCGTGACGGCGGAGTGACAGAACGGACCGGGTTGCAGTCCTGTCCCGGGCCGGGTGGAGAGCACCCCCTAAGCGCCTGTATCTGCATCTGCTCCTGGGGGACGGGGGAGTGGGGCGCTGTGACCCCCCCCCCCCCCCCCCCCACACACACACACACACACACACACGCACACACGCGCACACACACAAACCCCCCCGGGGAACTGTCCCAAGCGCTGTCTCATGTTACCATTATCTCACCAGATCTGCTGTCCAGGGAGCTGTCCTGTCCAGCCTCTGTTTACTCACCCCCCCCCCTTTACTGGCAGGGATGTTTGGAATGGAGGGGGTCCAAGATTAACACCCGCTTTTCGAGTTAGCTGGAGTTACTGCCTGCCTGCTGAGCGTTATCACTACAACAAGGGGAGGGGGAGGGGGTACGGCTTTGTGAGGTCTGGACAGTAATGACCGTTACCTCACATGGGCCTTGGACTACATGACTAATGCTCCTGCAGACAACTGTTCTCACTTACCCCACCAAAAACAAACCCCCCTCCTTACGAAAAAAGAGAGGTCAGGGAAGGCCAGGCAGGGAGACTGGAAACTCATAAGCAGGAGCAGCAGGGCCTCTGCCTGAAACCCCTTCCCTGCTAGCGTGTGCGTGAGGTACCCAGACAAGCTCACCAAGAGCAGGAACCCCCAAAAAACACGTTATGTATCTCTACCATAGGACTGAGGATGGGGGGCCTTTGAGGAGTTACAATTTACTGAAATGACACAAAATACGCCTGAAGAAAACCAGCAGCATACTGTGGACTGAAGGTGGAGCGCATGGAAGTGTTGCCTTGCATTCGCACCTTGCCCCCCCCCAAAAAAAAAACAAAAATACTGCATGTGCACAGTAATAATACTGTCGCCTGGGGAAACAGGAAATCCCCTTCATTTCTTCATTAGTTAAGGACAGGAAAGCAGAGGAAAGCATTCTGGAGGCAGGAACTCTGACCCCTCCTATTTCAGGAAGTCATGTGACTCACCTGGGGAATATATGGTAGGCATTGGGCCAGACCACTTACCACACATCAGCTGACCTGCAGAGAGAGGGGATTATTTAGCCGGGTAGACTGCCTCAAGTGAACAGGTTGAAATACCTTGATTGGGAATTTAGCCGTGACACAAGGGCACCCCCTACTCTGCAGTAAATACCATGGGAAGTGTGGTGACTACACTGAGCCAGGAGCTTGGTTTTTCACCTCATTTGAAAGAAGGCACACAGTATGCTAGTGGGATGTCGCCTTGCTCTGGTAGTGCCTCGCCCTAACTCTCAGCCCCAATCCTAAGGCAGAGCGAGTGAGAGGACTCTGACAGGTTGGGCCAGACAGGGTGTGAAGTCTTGAAAAGTTTCAAATGCAATGCATCTCTCTCCCTGTTTATTCACAGTGGCACCAGCTGGTCAGGCCCTTCTCAAGGATTCGCCTATGATTTATTCAGACGTTAGCTTGTGCTGTGAAGCACGCAGAGTCTGAGATTCCCTCGGACACGCTTTAAAAAATGCATTTATTCTCTTCGGCAGCTGCAGAAACTGTAAACCACAGTGACCCTAAGCTCTTAAGACGGTGAGGCAAACATAATCCAAGCACTTCTTTTTTAGCACGAAATTGCCTGTCTGCGAGAGCTTTTTAATTGGCAGTTAAAAATGTCATTGTTAATTGAAATTATGTCCCTGTCTGGCCTTTTTGTCTGGAAATGTGTAAATTGGATGTTGGCCTTTGCAAAGGGAGCTGTAAAATGTCTCTTTTGATCACAGTTGGAAGTGCGGCCCCTTAAATCATCTGGGCCAAGCCCCAAAGTGGAGGGGACTCTTTAAATAGTGCTTGCCTTAATTTCCACTGATTGATAATGAATTTTAAATGCATGTCATTTCATTGCTGTGATACCATAAGCAGTGCTTGCCATAAAATGGTCACATATCAGGGAGTGGATTTGTTCTGCCCGAGTGCGGAGGGTGGGTACGGTGGAGAAGTGTCAAATGTCAGAGTCCATTAAAGGACTGCGTCTCCTCCGCCGGCTAATTGAGACTGCAGAGGTAATGACGAGCATCGCCCATCAGGGGTGAAGCAGTCTCTCTCAGTGTGCATCTGCAGGGTTCCATCCAAGAGAATTATGTGTTCTCCCTTATTGAAGTCTTCCATTTGGAAGCATAACTTACGCCATATTACCATGATTGGATTTTGTCATTTGCAACATTGGAATGTCCATTTAGAGCAATACAATCGGGAACTTGAAGAGTTCCATTATCTTTTTTTTTGTTTTATGATTTTCTTGAACTTTTTCCCCAAAATTTCAATCAGTAATGCAGGTCTTGGCTAATGTGGCATATTGGTAAGGAGCTGGGCAGCAGTGTGGTGTAGCGGTAAGGAGCAGGGCAGCAGTGTGGTGTAGCGGTAAGGAGCAGGGCAGCACTGTGGCATTATGTTAAGTAGTAGGGCAACAGTATGGCATATTTATAAGAAGCACGGTTCATAGGCAGTTCTTAAGCAGTCCATTGTGCTCTCATAGCACAATACTCACCAGCTGGTTAAGACCAGATATGGCCAGGCATCAGGTTGAACAACAATACCGATGTATTAGTCTTATATGGATTGCTGTATTTGTGTGTACATGAGGGATAGAGGCGTTTCAGTCAATGATGCTGTCTTGGTCGAAAGCCAAACCTCCCACTAACCTACACACATTCATGCATGGATGAAATGGTGCCATCAGAGCATGATGCCATCAGGTGATGTGTGGGTGGCAACGTATGGGTGACTCTTATGGACTGCGGCCGGTGTCACGCTATGGAGAGTCCCTCTATTCGGAGCACAGTCTGCGGTCCCCGCAGTGTGGATGGAAGGCCGTGTGTTTCCCGTCCAGCACAAAGCCAAGACTACCCCCAAAATGTGTTTAGCCAATTCACATATCCCTTTGCTGTTGTCTGATTCCTGTCAAAGAGAGAGAAATGTGGCTGGCTGCGTAACAGAATCTGGTTTTTGTTTTGTTTTTTTTTTGTGTAAAATGGAACATATTGAGTTTCCTCCTCAAGTCGTGGGCTGCAGGAGAGAGTTCAGGGCTGCCAGGGCTAGCCAACGGCCAATAGCGAAAGACCGGCCATTCTTTTTCTGTGTTCTGATGAAGACCCACGCAGGGTCGAGGTGATAACAGCCGCACCTGACGTTGAATAAATCAGATCAGTGTGGCGGACAGTAAGTGCGCAGGTTTCACTCCATGCGTTGTGGAAATACAATCCTTCACTCATCACCTTATTCTCAGGGACTCTGGAGTGGGAGTGCGCGTTGGCCGTTTGCCCTGCTTCCTCCGAGACACTGCACACCTTCCACACCGATGGACGATTTTTCAGTGGTTTGAAAAAAAAAAAAAAAACGGTCACAATCCATTATAGTCAATAGTGTTTTCCACACGGAGTCTGGTGTTGCTACACCACGTTTTACACAACCTCCCAGCCTTGATTTCCGTCCTGTCACCTTGACGTTTCTGTTCTGCCAAGAGGCGTCCCAAAGCTGCACGATGGGTGTGGAAGTGTAATGCAACAATCAGCTCATAAATGAATCGTTGCAGGCGAAAATTTGATGGGAAACATGCCTGGGCTCATGAAAACAATCTTCTAATTGGCGACAGCGGAGACTGGAACTGTATCTTTATGAGGAGCGAAGAGAGATGGGGCCATTCTGTATGTTTGTGCAGTTTTTATAGCCCTGTCTCACTTATTAATTAGGTGTTGCTTGATTTTCTGCATCAGTCGGTTTGTAATGTAATCAACACAAGTTGTTGTAAGAAGGGGAAAATGAGATGAGCTGATTACTTGCACTGAATGCTCAAATGAAAAAAAAAAAAAAAAAAAAATCAGCCATCATCCACACGCTTAATGTTACAGTTTTATGACACCCATGTCAGCCTGTGGAACAAATAGGCCTAGCTAGCCACTTTGAGGTTATACTATTTTCTCCACCACACTTTTAACTCGTGGCTGAAATCAACAAACTAACTAGCATCAGCTCCCTGAAAAACAATTTCCCTTTTTACAAGGTTCACAATAGAGAGTGATTCCACTTTTGTGTGTGATGTTAACACCCACTCACTTTAAAACAGCTCTTTGATGCCAGAGTAATGAATCCTGTCAGCAATGTCAGTCTCCTCTTGAAAGAGAATCAGTGTTATACCCCAGACACACACGCGCTCACACACACACACACACACACACACACACACACACACACACAAAGACACACACACTTCCTCATTGAGTTTGATTTAGAGCATGTAATACCCTTCTGTGTCATTCAATGTGTGACTCCCAGGTCACACGTATTAAAGCACTGTACCACGGCAGGAAGAAAATGACCTATGTCTGATATGAGAGTGGACAAGGACGCATTACAGAGCACACAGGGGTTAACAGGCTGTTCCACTTGAAGAGTAAGTGCGTAGGAGGCCCTGTTCGGTCGCAGTATCAGTGTTATTCTTCTGTGCTGGGCTCCAGAGTGTAATCTGCTGTTTGGGGGCAAAGGAGGAGAAAAGGGGGGCTGTTTTCGGTGTGACAGCAGTGCTTATCACAGCCCCAGCAGGCCCGAGTGCTGTTCTTCACATGAGTCCCCTCACGTCCCAGTCCCCAGCACTCTTCACATGAGTCCCCTCACGTCCCAGTCCCCAGCACTCAGTGTGCTGTTTTACCACCACCGCAGCAGGCCCTGGAACCAAGCGCAGGGGTTAGGACCTGTGCTGAGCTGTTCAGAGCTGGTCTAGGCCACTGCGGGGTGCTGTGCTGAGCTGTGCTGGACTGGGTTAGACTGTGCTGAGCTGTCTGGGGTTGGGCTAAACTCTGCTGAGCTGTGCTGAGCTATGCTAGGGTGAGCTACACTGTGCTGAGCTGTGCTAGGGTGAGCTAGACTGTGTTGGGCTGTGCTGAGCTGTGTGGGGTTGGGGTGCTGTGTTGGGTTGTGCTGAGCTGTGTGGGGTTGGGGTATGCTGTGTTGGGCTGTGCTGAGCTGTGTGGGGTTGGGGTATGCTGTGTTGGGCTGTGCTGAGCTGTGTGGGGTTGGGGTGTGCTGTGCTGGGCTGTGCTGAGCTGTGTGGGGTTGGAGTATGCTGTGCTGGGCTTTGCTAGGTTAGGCTGGACAGAGCTGAGCTGCGTGATGTGGTTAGAGTGAATGGATGGACTGGAAGTCTGTGAATCGGAGCATGAAGGTTCTCAGCCACGCAGGTTCTCACTCCTACTTTAGATCATAGGATCGGAATGTACTCAGAGGCCTGTTTGTGCTGTCCCATAGGGTAGGATTCATTGCAGTCATATTCCATTACAATAAATGTACCTTAAACCCCACTTAGCCATGGTATGACACAGAAACAGTCTGGTATGATACAGGAGAGTAATGTATTTTTTACATTATCTGCTCCTATCCCACTCACAAATACACACACACACACACACACACAAGCACACAGACAGACAGCACATACACACTCACACAGGCACAGACACAAACATCCTCACACACAGCTCGGAAATTAAGAGTCGTCTTCCAGGTCAGAAACAACAAACACAGATAAATATTTATCCCTCGATCGCTGTGAGGAAAATAAACATCACATAAAGATAGCCAGCAGAGTCGAGCAAAGAGCCCGTAAACTTTTGTCATTTAATCGGGGAAGAGGCATTCTGAAAGGACCTGTAGTCCACTTCCTTTTCCGTCATGAAGTCCAGCTTCCCTCTCGGCCTTCACCTGGGAAAGCGAGCGCAGAAAATAGCGCTGTGCTGACAGTATTGGCAATGTGTCCACTTTGAGCTAGAGTCTGAGCGGCCATGTGAGGGAGCCTGTTTCTGCTGTCACAGGAAGGAAGGAAGGAAGGAAAGAACTGGGTCAGAGGAAACTGTCAGAGAGCTCCACAAACACACACACACACACAAATATACACAAACACACGCAGGCACGCAAACACACACACACACAAATATACACAAACATACGCAGGCACGCAAACACACACACAAACACACACACACACACAAATATACACAAACACACGCAGGCACGCAAACACACACACACACACACTCACACACATATACGCACACACACACATTCATATACAAACACACACACTTATACACACATGCGCATACACACACTCTCATGCACACACAAATATACACACACACGCAGATTCATATGCAAACACACACACACACGCACACGTATACTCAAATACATATATACGCACACATTCAAACACACAGACACAAATTCAAAGACACACACACAAAATCCCGGTCTGTGGCATGAAGGACCCTGCTGGTGGCAGGGCCTCAGGGCTATCTCAGCATTCGCTCGTGTGTCGCGTTTGGGCCGGGAGGGCGTTTTAAACATGGCTTCCGCACAAGCAGCTGAGAAACCATGCATGCATGGGATCAGTGAGGGCAGGAGCACCACACCACAACAAACAGGACCACGTCACAGCACCGCGCGGCCTCTGCTGAGATCACACAGCGCTCTTGCTGAAGCCATTAGCTGCTGGTGTCATATTCGCTGTTTTACAGCAGGCAACAGACAGCATGCGCTTTGGTGAAACAAAAAGAACAGTCACAGAGCGTCTAGAGAAACGCTACATGTTCCACATGTCTGAAAGCCATTCCTAAATGCTCTTCAGTGCTGGACCTAACCAGAAACGTACAGGAATAAGAATTCAGCTAAAGGCATCTCATATTGGGTTCTTATCAACAATGATGGTACTGCTCATAAGGTCCACTTTGGATGATACTATAGCAGCTGGGTAGGATTCACTATTGAAGGAAATTCATTATGTGGGAAATTCTGACCCATTGATCAGTAGAAGCTTTTCAATTGCTGCAGATTCAGTTTTTGACTGCTAGTTAGTGAAGTACAGGATATAACTCACCATGCGACCTACCTGTTTTCTTAAGTATGTGTAACGTGTAACGTTGTGCTCTGAGTTGCACTGTGAGTTGATGTGAGTCACTCTGGATAAAAGCGTCTGCTAAATGCAAATAATGTCATGTAATGTAATGAGTTAATGTGCTGTGTAAACAGCCACAGCATTGGGGCTATGCCCTGTCAGTCTTAATGACTCTTACCCTTCTGTTCCACAGGGAAGCATCTGCAGCTCAGCATGTTGGAAGGGGCTGGCGCTAAACTGGAACGCTACGAGACCACCGTACCTTACCTGCTGCACAAGGGAGAACGCAGGCCTGTCAGCCACCTCCAGTCCACGGTAAACACCCATGACCTCTACATTCAGTGCTAGCGTAGCGTCCACTTCGCAGACACGTCCAGCATAAACCTACAAACATACAGCACACACATAAACACAAACACAAAGTACCAGCGAATCAGGTGGAAACCCTAGTGTAGTCCATCGAGCCAATTCCCTAAACAATCAATCAATCTTTGTTGTCCCCGTGATGAATGTGTATGGCAAGCATAATACCAAAGGACAGAGTTCTGGTCTGTAAAAACAACTAAAAACTTCCCAAACCGGAGAAATCGTAAGCATAAACGATTGAAATTAGCGATATGTAATAAATGAGCAGCAGTGTGTTATAGTGGTAAGGAGCAGGGCTTGTAACCAAACCAAAGGTCACTGGTTCAATTTCCTGCTGGGACACTGCTGTCGTACCCCTTAGGTGAAGACCTTAACCCACAATTGCCTCAGTAAATATCCAGCTGTGTAAATGGATAACATTTGAACTCATTCTGGGTAAGAGCGTCTGCTAAATGACAGTAATGTAATATAAACGGATGTAAAGTGT
Source organism: Megalops cyprinoides (assembly GCF_013368585.1). Classification (NCBI taxonomy): domain Eukaryota; kingdom Metazoa; phylum Chordata; class Actinopteri; order Elopiformes; family Megalopidae; genus Megalops; species Megalops cyprinoides. The sequence goes on from NC_050597.1 coordinate 5,830,863, forward strand.
TATATTTGCTCGCGTTCTGTATGGCAGTCAGTGTGGTCTCGGCACACTGCGGTCTCCTCTTTTAAACCGCTCTGTTGCTGAGTGCAGGATACGTGCTCCACATGCTGAAAGCAGCGCCTGCACTCTGAGACCTCGTATTGCTCATGACATTACAGCACTCACACATCTTAAGAAATGAATATTGGAACAGTAAATAAAAGACAGACCCGCCCGACTCGGAGGGCTGAAAGAGGTCAACACTGGCCGAGCGTTCAGCCTCCCACGTACTCTCTGAACTCCTGTCATTTGTCATTACTCATTTGTCATTACCCTTCGTCACTCATGTCAGTTTGCAGATCAGGAACTCTGTGCATGTTCAGATCAGTATTCCATGCCACAGAGCTCGTCCCCTGGGTTCTGTGGGTTAACACAGCAGAGATCTGTGGCTGCAGCGGGTTAATCAAAGCGTCCGAATCAGCAGATTGCTCATGTCACATTTTTTTTTTTTTTTTTTTTATGGGAACTTCTTGACAAAGTGAGTACATGTCCTGCAACTGGATCTGTGGCGAGGGGATTGCTCTGGGCCGGGCCCAGGGAAACACAATGCGGCTCAGCTAGAAACGAAAATTAAATTTGTGTAATTGGGATCCTCCTCGGCAAGGAGAGAAACGGGGCCAGACGTAGAGAGAAAGCGGGAGGGGGGGGAAGCGTCCGCGCGACGCTCCCAGCAAGACCCAAAAACCCAGACTGGAGTTTTCCAAGATTTATTACTCAGTCTTTTCATAGGTGAATGAGTTTTTCCTGGCTCTGCAATGGGAGGGTGGAATTCACTTTGCAAGCTGCACTGTTGCAGGCTTTCCCGTGGATACAGGGCTTTGCTTGGATGAGAGGAGCCACTATCGGTTAGCCACCGACTGCACTCAAAAAAAAATACACTCTGCAAAATGAATTTCTAATGCACCCAACAGAATGTTTACCAGCTGTAAATATCCCCTTGGAAAAATATGGGAGATTGCAGTGATTCAGTTGGAAAAAAATAGTTAAATAGTTCATTTGTTTTGATGGTGGTCTGTGTCTCATGGCGCGTTGTGGGGATAGCCATACATCAAGCAGCTGCTGAAAACAGCTTTAATGACAGGCACACAGCCGTTACAGCATTCAGAATGTGCTAAAGCAAGCCTGTGTATTTTTACTACACATTGTAACTAAGCTAATAATTATAGGGTTTTTTTTTAGTTAGTTATTTGTTTTTTTGTAGTTGTACACCTAATCAGGATTTTTTTAAAGGTAAAGTAGTGTTTGTTTTTACATTACCTTATTATCCTTGTTATCCATTTATAAAGCTGGATATTTACTGAGGCAAGTACCTTATGGGTTACATACCTTGCCCAAGGGTACAGCAGCAGTGCCTCAGTGGGGGAATCAAACCAGCAACCTTTTGGTTATGAGCTTTGCTCTGCTATGCTGCACTGCAGCCCCTTTTTAATTTGAGTGTTTTCCCCCCTTGCCTGTCGGATGACCTTTCCGACACATTGTAGCCAGCATAGCACGGGCAGGGACTTCGCCTGTGACTCGGTGTGACCTGACGTGCCCCAGACAGGGGGTATAAATCCGGCGGTGACACAACGCTGAAACGTCTCAAAGGCCCCCGCGCCCACGTCCCTCTCCCCCGCTGCGTTATTGGAGGGGAGCGGATGGCGCGCCCGTCTCTGTTTGTGCAGCGCGGCCGTAATGAAAACACGGACGAGGAGATAAATTCGCACGGGCGTCGCTCGACAAGCGCTCCGCTCGGCCCTCAGCCTGACCCCCCCCCCCGCCTCAGCCACGGCTCTCTCCGGGACACGCTGGGGGGGTCCTGGCGTTCGTGGGGCTGAATCACTGCCAGCACTCCCTGGAGTCTGTATGTGTGTTTGTGTGTCTGTGTGTCTGTCTGTGTGTGTGTCTGTGTGTGTGTGTTTCCCTCGGCATGTCATAAACTTTGATGAACTGGGATTCTCAGCCAGTCGCCTCTCTATCACTGCCCCCCCCCCCCCCCCCCCCCCCGCAGTCTCACACAGATACATAACTCCAGAGTGCTGAAAGGCTGGCTGGAGCTCTAGATTAATGTCACTTAGGGCTGAAATATAAAGATAATCCTCCGAAACGCGTCTCTCTCTCTAAAAACACCACAGCGGCCGGCATCATGATTCAGTATAAATTATATTACCATCTGTGCTGAAGGAGTTTCAGCAGAAATAGGAGCACCTTCTCGAGAGCTCTGTAGTGGCTCACAGTGTGGTTCCCAAGTCAGTATAGTGGAGGAGTCTTTGGTTACACTTGAATATTGTACAAAATAACAGAAATGATCAAGGACAACATTGCATCATTTGTCTCTTTTATGGGGAGGCAGGGATGGGGGGGTTGTGTGGGTGTATATCCAATTCTCAATGTGGGTGGCGGTGTAGCATAATGGTAAGGAGCAGGGCTTGTAACCGAAAGGTTGCTGGATCGATTCCCCAAGAGGGCACTGATGCTGTACCTTTGGGCAAGGTACTTAACCCAGAATGGCCTTAGTAAATATCTGGCTGCATAAATGAATAACGTGTAAAAATTGTAGCCTATAGAAGTTGCTCTGGTTAAGAGTATGAGCTAAATGACAGTAATGTAATGTAATTTAGTGTATATGATGTGTGAAACTCATGGATTTGTTTTTAGACCCCCAACCCCTGACAACCCCAGCATCCTCCAGCACTTCCTGTCCGAGAGCACAGTGACATCAGAGGGGTGTGACATCACTGTCTCTCCCTGTTTTGATTTCAGGGCCATCCCGCGGAGCTGCAGTTACTGATCGAAGTGGAGGGAGAGCAGCTGGTCCTGGCTGTAGAGAAAAATGAGTAAGCGCCTTCCGTTCCTCTCACACACCGCACAATCAACTCCTGCCTTTGAAACGGCCATTTCTGGACCCCAAACCCGTGACATACGGCCGCCCCCGAGGGCTGCGAGTGGGGGTCTTGCCCGAACGCACCACACAGGGGGCTCCCGGAGTGCCTGGCGACTTTCCCCCGCTCCGCAAACGGGGACGGCATTTGGCAGCCGTGTTTGCTTTGTCTCGGGGAAAACAATGACGTGGAAGATGAGAGCCAAGCGAGGCAGGAGTTGCTGGCAAGCGTGGTGGGGGATTTCTTCCATCTCGCTCCCTTTTTCCTCCTCGCTGGCTATCGTTTCTCACAGTGCTGTGGAAAACGGAGTGATCAATGGTAGCCTGGAGCCCCACAGGGCGGCCTATCAGAGGTTTCCCACATTTATATAAAATACCCTGTAATCTACACTGCTCACGGGTGCTTTATAACGGCTGACTCACATGTTTGTATGGGGAAGGGTTCCTGACCCTCTTTAAGTGAACACTGCAAGACTCCACATTCTTTCCTAAACGGGAGACAGTCTATGACGGACCAAGCAACTCTGTGACCCCCCCCAGCTAGAGCCAGTCCCAGGGGATGGCCACCAAGGGCAGCACCGCGGGATCTACTGTAAGACCACAGTCATCCTTTCGCTGTAGAATCCACTGTAAGACTATAGTCACACTTTCACAGTGGGGCCTACTGCAAGGTCATAGTCACCCTTTCACAGTGGGACTTACTGCAAGGTCATACCCACTCTTTCACTATGGGATCTACCCTAAGACCCCAGTCACTCTGTCACTACGGGATTTAGTCTAAGACCACAGTTACCCGATCACCATGATTGGTCTGGGCTTGGCCCATGGGAGGTGAATTTCCATATATTTTCTCTCTGAGAGCAGTGAACCAATCACCGTCAAGTACCAAGCGCTATAAACAGATCAGAAATGAGTGTTGAAATTGTGCAGCGTATTGTATGTTTGTTGATGAAATATCACAGTGCAGTTGCGATTGCCTTAGTATCTGCCTGTGCAGCAGTTAATGTGCGTTCTCACATGGAGGGGTTGCTCTGCTCTAGAGCGACGTGTGGGTTTTGAGTCTCTCCCCTTGCAGAACTGTAATGCATTTACTCAGTTTCTTTATTTGGCTGATCCTGCCTTCTAAAATTGTTTTAAAAACTGGCCAAAAGAAACAAGCTACCAGATTCTGTTAATAAAGCCGTACACTTGTGTACAGTGGAACAGGCCTGGATGTGTTTCAGGGTCTGAGAGTACATACAGGACTGCTTGGGTAGGGCCTGGCTGGAGCGGGAAAGCTCTGTGTACCCATGCCAGAGGTCGATCTGTCTCAGCTTCATACTCGCGGTCTGAAAATCATTCCTCTCACAATCATTTGGACAAGACTTTAAAAATAACGGCAGTGATTTGGACCCCAACTCCTGAGTTTTTCCCTGCCCTCATTTGATCCCCAAAGAAACACACAGGGCTTTTGAAGCGGCTTAATTTTTTTTCTTTCACCTGTCATGTTATTTCGTACCTGAAAAGCAGACAGAGAAATGAGGTGAGGCATTTGCCTTCTTTCTTGGACTCCGTTTCTCACTTGATTTCCAGTTCGGAGCACCGCCGGGAGGAGTCTGACTTTATTTTATATTTATTTGTCCTGCAGGAGTGCTTCTGTCAGAGAGGGAGAGTTTTACACTGCTGTTGCTGATTTCAAGGTCTTTCCACCAATCTGAGTTTTGGCAAAGGGCTGGGATGTCAGTCAGAAAACAAAGCTGAAGTCAGTGTTTCTCAATGTTATTAGACACAGGGAATGGAACTGCAGAGGCAGCAGAGACTAATGTCTTGGGCAGGAAAAGGCCAGATTTGTATGTTTTACCAGCAAACATTTTAATGGATGAAGTATTCCCGCTATGAGGGTGACAGTTTTAATATCACGCTATTGAAGCACAAATAAGGGCTTCAGACATACGCACAGTTGTTACGTATGCAGCTCCCAGGTCTGAAAGCTTCAACACCATGAAGTTGGTTGTGCGCACAGATCCGCTCAGCACAGAATTGCAGACCTGCGCTGAGCCACACTCATCAACCTGAACTACATGATTGATTCAAAGCCGATCCTGTTATTAATTCAGGCAGAAATTTGTCCAGGGATAGGATAACAGGATTATGGCACTTGTCGGTGTGCCGACAGCACAAAAGAGATTTGAGTAGCACTAATCAGCATCTGTGAAACACCCCCGGTAACACTCTGGATCATTCTGTGCTAAGTAACTGTGACTCTGATGTGACCCTTCTCTCTCTCTCCTTCTATTTCTCTGTCTGTAGATATATATATATGTGTGTGTGTGTGTGTGTGTGATATACAGATACTCCATGGTTCTTTGGACACAATGTGGGAGCTGTTCCATTGTAATTTTAAAGCTCTACTGGCTGTGGAAATCTGTTAAGACACTCTGAAAGTCATATCAGCAAGTGTTCATGTCCCATAACTTTTGGCCCATATTCTGTACACTTTTATTGAATATCTTGATATGTATATGATTTTATGTCTGCCATGCATTACTGATGTTTGCATCCTGCGAGGTGATCTTAAACTATTTCCAAATGGTCAGACTGGAGGCGCAGGTTCTCATGGATATGCGCATCTCCTGTGGATAATGTTCCCTAGCAACGTACAGAACTGTGAGGGACTGAGTTCATAAGTGTGCCCTCTGAACCATGCATATTATATACAAATGGAACCATTAAGACTCCTGAATTGTATTACTGTTTTTATTTGAGCAATTATTTACCATTCAAAGGCAGCTGCAGTCTGAGAGTGACCTCAGAACATTGTCTGGAGACCGTTGAGTCATGATTACCCCGGAGTTATAGCACATCTGACCAAACACAGTGTAAATATCTGACTTTTGAAAACAGCTTCCCCGCTGCTTTCTCCATATAGTGCAAAAAGGCGATTTACTGAGTCCGCGGCTTAAAGACAATAAAGGCTGTTTAGGCTCTAGACCATGACAAAAAAGTAGTAAAAATGAGTTGTAAGAAAAAGGCTAAAGAGCTCATGCAGTTCACCTCAGAGGTGCTTGTCTCCCACCCAATAGGATTAGCTGCTGGGAGTGTGGGGGCGGGGCTTGGCACAGGGGCCTGCACCCTTGATGAACACCAGTTGTGAAAACAAGACAAAACGCAGGAGAAGAAAATCATCATCAAATGAAATTATTAGAACTGAAACTGTAGGCTTGGAGGTTTTTCGGCTCGGCAAGGAAACATTTCCGCATACAGGCATAAGGTGGTTTCACTTCGTTTGTAATTGTTTAAGAAACATGGCAGATGTATAAGCTGAGCGCTCTTCAAAGTTAAACATCTACAGACAGGTCTTTGGACATCCTGCGATTGGCAAGACCATAAATGTTCTTTTGAGTTTATAGAAAAGAGACAGTGATGAAGAATTAAAGACAAATGAACACCATTACACTGTTCCTTCATATTTTTATGCCTCCACAGTAGACTAAATGTTTCTGTGACAATCTTCAATGGAGGTTGAGCCTTTGATGATTTTTCTTGATGATGTTGATAGTTTTCTTTATGAGCAGCCAGTTTGTGTTACTGAAATGAAATTATAAGGTGTGCTTCTGTTACCAGCTCAAAACAACCGCGCTTTCAGCATAAAAGCAGCTTAGTAAATCGATAAACAAAGTGTGGTTTGACCTGCCCCTCTGCGACCTCAGAGCTCTGTGGAGGAGAGACAGAAATTGGGAACAAATAGTGCCGTCTGGGGCAGGTATTCGACGCCGTGAATCACAAATCCACAAGATGTGGAGCGTCGCCTGCACCGAGAAGTTTAGCGTGATTGCATGCACGCTGCGTGATCCTCAAACATTTCACATGCAAATGCGCTTCAGTACGCTCCAGGGGCATCGGCTGGCTTCATGCCTGAACGGCCTGCGCACCTCCAGGGCCAGATGCTTTGGGGACCCAGATTCCCAGAGCATGCTGGGTCTTTAAAATCTCTGTTTGGCCCCTGCTCTTCAGGTAGATTATGGGTTGTGTATACCCAGGGGAGCACCCTGAAAGAGCAGCAGATTCCTCTACGGTTGTCAGATTCAGGCGAGTGGGTGTTCCTGTTGCCTGTTTCGTGCGTGCATGTTTTGTAATGTTTGGGGGAAAATGTTTGGGAGTTTCGCACCCTGTTGGTGCTGGAATCAAAGGTTGATGGTGGCTTAACAGCTGAACCACGTACATCAGATGGTCAGTTGAAGGAAAAGATAAATATACAAAAAATATACAAAGGACTGACATAAAGATGGACTTCGTGATTTACAAAGTGTTTTCATTTGTTGACACACTGGTTACCTGTGCTGTTTTTAATCACAGCACATTTAAAATGTCTGTTCTGACAGGACACAAAGTTTTAGGGGAAACCTGGCAGTTTAACTGCAGCCCCAGTTCTTCCACCAAAAATTGAGCAACTGTATCAAAGTTAGACCACTTCTCAGCCCCAGATCATAACATAGCTCAGGCTGTACGGCAGCGGGGCAGACATGACTGCTGAGTTTAATCAATTTAATGTTCTGCAACTCTGCAGTATTAAACCTAAAAATACACCTCTATCGGACTGCTGTGTTGTGTTCATGTTCCACCTGCCAGTCAGGTGTAAGGCCGTATCGGGTCCTCTGTTAAAACAAAAATGTATGGCTTTCGGAGGCCATTTAAGTGCTGTTTTAGTCAGACATGTTTTATTGTAATGGGTTTGCAGAGTGACATTTTGCATGTATTACTTAGTATGTGAGGTATGGTGCCGGTAACACAGGTACGCACCCCAGGCGACGCATGCCCTTTGATGTGAGGCAGTGATCTACAGCTCGCTCTGTGGTACCTAACGATTGAGGACAAACTCGTGGGTGGGGGGTGGGGAGTGGGGGGTAGGGGGCTGGGGGTCCACATGCAGATCAAAGACTTCATCGGTACCAGGGGTGCGGGTGTCAGAACAAAGGCCAAACCACCTCCCCCCCCATGGCCAGGGCCAATGCAGTGCTGTCAGAAGGAAGGAGTCAACCCTGCTGTCTGCCATTCCCAGTTCTGTTCTCAGGAGCATTGGGAGTGGTGTTAAAACTCGCAGGCCAACAGAATGACTGCAGTTCCTGTCTCCCCTTTGTTAGAAAAACCTCTACTGTGTTTCTAACACCTCTGTAGTGCAATCTTCTATTAAATACATGTCATGTGTTAGGCCTTGGGCAACACATCAATGCAATAAATGGCCTAATCACCTGTAATTATTTGTGTTTATGTATCTCTGATGCTAAAAAAATGACCAGCTGTTTTTAACATGGACCAGAGATGCATAGTTGGTCCCTCAGTGTTACAAAGGGCCAATATAGGGGCACGTGAATATAGGTCCTAATGCTCAAAGAACGTCTGTAGCATCTGAGCAAAGAGATCTCAGTGGTGCAGAACATGCCTTGAAAGGGTGCTGTGAGCAGACACAGAGAGAGAGACAAACATATCTTTCCTGGAGGGTCCGCTGGTTTTCGGTCTGCTCCCCTTCAACACGCCCCCCAGAAAACCTCACACTCTGTTAAACCCAGAAAAACACAGACGTCTGCCGTTGTCCAGTTCCCATTCATTAACTTTATCAGGAGGGAACAGGGGAGAAGCATGAAGCACTCTAAAAACCAAGGACACGTTACTATAACAGAGCCAAACATCGTCATGGCAACGTTGCGCTAGCCATGCGGGTGGAATTGGCGAGGCGTGGGGGGTTCACCGGAGTATCGAAGGGAATCTCGAAGATGGCCTACCAAGGTCGCGACCCCCACATCTACTCCCAGTGTCTTATCGGGGCTGAAACGAAGACGACTGATTGCTGCTTGTATTCAGAGAGACGGTGGACAGAGAGCGGCTGCCTTTATTCCCCAGACTTCCATTATTATCTGTCAAGTCAGAGATATGAGACTCAGACAGCCAGGGGCTCTCTGTTCTGTGGCATTTCGCTTGTCATAGCAAATTATTACTCTTGTCTAGTCAGCTTTACCAGAGATAAATAGGAACAGGCAGATAAGAAGCTGTCAAACAGCCTGCACGTAAACACAATGTAAGCATGGGTTTCTATGCAGACTAAACAAACAGCACTACCCCCTCTGTCCAGGGGAGGTGAAGAGGGCATGTCTACATATGTACTGCAGCGTATGCCCCCTAGTTTCAGTCCTCCCCCTTATGCTCCAGGGGCACGCCTGGGCCAGGAAGGAGTCTCGGATTTTGTGCATGTAGGACAGAGGGCATTCCTCGCCTTGGCCCCACCCTGTTGCAGCCGTTCATCAGTATGTAATGGAGGGAAACTTTAAGGTGTGGAGGTCAGCAGTGAATATTTTCCTCTCTGAGGTCTGCACAGCTACAAGGAGGAGTCAGGAAAAGTTTAAGCCTTCGTGGGCTTCCAGCAGAAATACCTCAAAGAGTACAACCAGCCCTATCAAACGCAATGAAGAGTAACGGTATCAAATGTTCTATTGTCTGCCTGAGCCAGGCGCTAATAGTACCATGACCCTCGAATAAGAAGGTTAGCACAGCGTTCTGGTTCCTTCAGCATCCACTACATTTCCTTTCACTTCTCAACTCACCCCCTGGACCGCCCAGCCAGACAGGACAGTTACAGTACCAGCACAAAGAGGAGAACTGTAAATATTGTGGCTATTCTTGGAGGAATGTCAGCTCTTTGGTTGTTAACGGCTTGAAGCATTTATTTCTGATCTGTGTTGAGATACTCTATCAGCTAAAGTATAACCTCTTACAGGACTGGCTCCAGCTGCCCTAATTAAAGGAGGCAGCTTTCATATTTGGAGCATCTTAGTGCCATTACAAGACATATTCAATCTGAAAGTGTTGCCGTGGGCTGACATTCTAGATGGGACTTGGGGGGGTGGTTAAGATGGATCAGGTGGATGTGGAGCGAGTAGAATCAGACCTGAACACTTAGCTAGGAAGAATCTTTAACTTTTTTCCAGGAAACGTTGTTATGGCCATCGCTTACTATAGACGTCATTAAAAGACCACCTACTGTATGTCTATCCCATTTTGCCAGTGTTTGGCTCTGATTGGGGTTAATGAGCTTTATAAGACCATTGAATGCTGTTTTGTGCAAGTGTGAATGGTGTCTGCAAGTTCAATGAGTACTTTTTCAGGATTTCTTTCAATCAGGTTTATGTTCCTATTGCAGTGGACATTCGAGCATGACCATCAGTGTTCACCATGTAAAAGAGGAGCTCCATGAAGTTCCATGCCTAATAACAAACCTCCTCAACACTCAAAAGTGCCTGTTTTCCCCAGTATGGAATGAATGAGCTTTTAATATTTTTGGAATTAGGTTTGCACAGAAACTCTAATTATTTCCCAGCTTAGAGCATCGATTAAACAGACTCAGCCTCGGTTCTCGGAATTCTTTCTTCATCAGAGGGACTGGGTTAATACAGAATGCCCTTGGAGAGAAAGTGTCATACATCAAGTATTTGGTAGCAGAAAGAGAACCCCGTGAGAATCATCCAGCGTTCAGACTATGTGTGACTGGAGCCCTGACTGTAGGCCAAACACCTCATCCTCCTGCCCCTTGGTCAGAGACGGCCTCCCTCTCCCTCAGTCCTGGGAGATCACACACTGGGACCGGTTGGCGGGGGCATTACAATCAGGATGAAGCCTTCTGTCTGGTAAAAACATGGATGAGAGACATTTTTGCATCTTACATGTGAGGGCTATCAGGGCTGTTTTGTAGCAGAATGACAAACCTTTTTATGTGTCCTTGATTCCTGGTGTTTCTCCAGGAACCACTTGAGAAATGATGGCTTAAAATGAGACTGAATGGCCAAATCTCTCTGTTTGACTATTTGTCAAGCATTTCATTATTACTCCCAAGAATGGTGCTAAAAGCCCTTTTAGGACTAAAAAAAGTCCTACCTCGGAGATTTCAGTAGATCTTAGTTTATTTTTACAGCTATTTTTACAAAGTGCTGTAAAAAAACAGTTGTGGCAACATTTTCATGTTTGTTCCTAATATTGAGAAAATGGTCAATAAAGGCAATTAAGCTCAGATGTAGTGTTGTCATACCACTACAATCTGTGAACATGATCAATAATTTCATAAATGTCTATAAATGCCCTTGTCTATTTTTTTTCCTTCTGTACCATTAATATTGTCTTAATTCCCAACTTCCCCAAAGTATAATAGGCTAGAAAGTCCCACATATGCCATTGCTGTCTGTAGGCTTGCAGATATTGTGTAGAATGCAGCTGGCTTTTTCAGGGCTGTTGCCGATTTCCTCGCGGAGAACATGGACTCCACAGCACTACATGTTTTTATATGTGCCTTATAGATGACATTGATAAATAAAATATTGTTTACAGTAGGTCATTTCTGGATTTTATACACTGCTAGGGATGCTGTAAATACTGACAGGCAATATGAATGGTGGGCATGTATCTATTGTACGTGCCATAATTGAGCTGCAAGTTGTCATGGGCATGGAGTCATCGGCTACGGTTTTTGGAGGTATCCCTTATCACTGAGCAGGTCAAATCCTGGTGGGATGAGATAATGTTCAAATTAAAGCTTGAGGCCACTCTTGTCAAAGATCCATGAGTCATGTGTTGACCAATGCCATTTTGGCACAATGTCAATGATCATGTATTCAGGATAAATTACCACTTGGGAAGCTGTGATAGCATCTCCTCTTTGCATACATGATGTCATCCTCATCTGGGGCAATGTGAATGTAGGTCCTCTGCTCTACAACCTCTGGTGACCTTGTTATCCCGCTACAAAATGACCAATGTTCTACTCGGGACGCCAGTGGTGGAACAAACTCCCCACAACTGCTGAATCACTGATCACTGCAGACCGAAAACTCATCTACTCAAACTGCATGTTGGTTCAACTGACGCTGAAGTATAAATATTTATGCTATATCCTCAAACACATTTGCTATATCATTAAGCTTCCTCTTGCACCTACTATGGCACTGAATAAAACATCCCATTATGTAATGACTCCTGTTATCATTTGTGACACTTACGCAGCATCGTCTCCGCTCTCAGTATAACCCTCTTGTGCGCGCTTTTGTAAGTCGTTCTGGATAAGAGCGTCTGCTAAATGACTGAATGCTAAAACATAGGTGCCTTCAATGACTATCACAGCAATAGGGAGCCTGCAATATGCATGTACGCAGCTTGTTTTTCATTAACTTGATGCTGGGTGGTGGGGAAATCAGTAAGTCTTTGGATGATTTGTGGGCCATACAGGGCATACTTGTTATAGTTACTGCTATGCTGATGGTTGGCTGTGATGGGTCCAAATTGTCACCATTGCATTGTTTTATTTTTTTTTTTACCCCCAAGGAATGCAAAGTTAAAATTGCTTTCATTTCAATGAGAGTGAAGTGAAGTGCTGACGTTTTTTTTTCCTGTAAATGGAGTGACAACATCTCTGACAAGGTCGGTGACAGGTAAAACGCCTGCCTTATCCAACGGATTTCTTAACAGCTCTGTGTTTCAGAAAACATCTTTACTCTCCTCAAAAATGCATGTATCCCACTTCCTTAATGCATCCATCTGTCAGCACCTCCTAACAGGTTAGGACAGTTCATGAGGACTCTTAAATACCTGTTGAGATAGGACTACTACTTTTAAGTCTAAACAATCTTGATAAATCACTTTATCCTCAAGTATAAAAGTATGGCTAGATTTTCTGACTCTCAGAATTTCTGAACACAGGATTCATTTCCTACTCTGAAAAGCTTGGAAAATATGCCCAGGTCTCCTCTTTAGAAGTAGTCTTTATAAATTGACAAAGTAAGATAAAGTCAGTGGCTCAGGGGCCTGTTTCATGAAATAAGCTGAACTAAGTAAAACCCTTTCTCGAGGAAGCCAGCTTAAGTTAGCCCACTAACTGAATTCAGGTTATTTTCCGTTCCATGAAAGCAAATTTAGGATAATACTATTTAGCTAACTCAAGAAAAAATCACTTACAGGCTAAGAAGCCAATGACCTGAGTTATACTTAAATGCTTGAAGAGTTGCATGCCTCTTTTACTATAAGCTAATTTTTGAGTAATAGTATGTGCCAGAAAGTATGAATGAGTAACACAGATTAGAATGTATGGATTACCTGAGTTATCATAAAAACCTTCTTTGATGAAATGTACATTTGCATTGCCAGGGAATTTTATAATTAAACGCAGCAATACCTTTGATGCCAGGTATGGGGTGTGTATGGCCCAGCACCTTTGCTGAGGTGCTTGGCATCCTCAAGTGAGCAGAAGAAGGTGCCACTTGCGAAAAAGTGCAGATAGAGTTTGTCACTATCCGTGCCGAGTTGTGACAAGTGACCTTGGCAATGCATAGATTTAGCAAATTGCAAAGATATATTATACCCTCACGGGTGAAGCGATATCAGTCAGGAAGGTAAGCATCTGAGAAATGTAATGGATCCTGTCAATCTATAAAAAATCTCCCTTTTCGCAAAGCTCCTGTTACAATTTGCACACCTATATCAATTGGTTCCTTCAGAAATGGTGATGCCATGAATGGAAGGTGCATCATGGGAATTGATTGGTTAGATGTGCCAGTTTTAGCAGAGAAAGTCAGCCTAAGGTCAACTAAGCTTGCTCGGTAGCAGGGTTGGGCTAAGCGCTATGTTGCTATGGTAACTCAGTCGGCTATGGTTTGCGCTTTCTGTGTGAAATAGGTTAAGCCTGATTTTTGGGAACATCTCACTGAAGTAAGCCGGCTAACTCAGTAACCCTGATTCACGATGTGTGTGTATGTTTTTGTGTAGAAATGCAAATGTTCATAATATGTAGTATTCCTGTCTTTACAAGAACATTAATCCTAACTAGAAATAATGTACACCATAATATATAGCATAAGTATGCATTGTTTTTTTTCTATGTTTTTATGAATACAGAACATTTCATTATTCATTATGTGAATGGGCATACATGAGCATTGGAAGGCTTGGCATTTAGGAAGGTCTGCAGTTTAGGTTTTGGTATGGAGCAAGGCTTTGCACTTAATAACCCAGGGCAGAAGTGCACTTTTGAAGGAGAGTTTGCCCCCCAAGGGGACAGGTTCTTCCACTGCTTTTTGGACATTGCCCCAGGACATCTTAAGCTCATCTCGTTCACCCCCTCCGCGGCTGAAGTAGATGTCAGATTTCAAAGCGGCAGCTGCAGGGATAGCAAGGGTCTTACACCCCTGGTAGTGCATGGAGGGCTGCACATGTCAGACCAGAGCCGCAGAGCTCAGATTGGGAGGAGCTTCAGGGCTCAGAGATGCCGTCACATCCTCGAGGGTGTGACAGACGGGTCCAATTGGGTGGTGTGTGAGTCAGCTTCCTCCTATCAGGGTCAGAATTCTCAGTCTTCTTGTCCTACTTCCTTTTCCCACAACTCCACAGCACCTGACCCCTGTGATCCAACACCACCCCCCCACACACACATACACAGACACCCCCCGCCCCTGTGGAAGGTCCGCAGCAAAGCGAGGATGTGAGTCTCCTTTATCAGCCAGATGCAGGGAAGAAAAGGAGGCAGGAGAGGAAGTGTACCTTTCTGTGCAGGCCTGTGGCGATTTCACACACTGCACTTTTTTTATGCACAGGCCTGCAAAAAAAAAAAAAAATGATCGCAAGAGAGAGAGGAAAACAACAAACAGCAAGCTGACACACACTGCAAGCACATGCAGCTGCCGGAAAGAAGAAAAAAAAGAAAGAAAGGAAATCATGGCCTGCTCCAGGGACTGCATCGCTTTTTATGTTGAGCTGTTGTTTCGGGTTGTGAATGAAAAGTTTTGCTCGACACACTTTTGAAGAATATAGCTTAATGTATCAAGCAGAGCAGATTCCAATACATGCGTTTATGTATTTATATACGCATATCGCAATAACAATATGTATATAGATACGTATTATTAATGCAAATTAAATGACGCAAATGATGAACTATAACGGGTGTTATATAAATCTTCATTATCTAGATGTCATAATTAACTGGTTTAAATGATAGGAAGGAAGAACACGTGTGTTTTCTTTTGCAGTTAGAATGATTGACAGCATTCCTCAGAGAACCCAGTAAAGATTGTGTGCTTCAGGATACATACATCTAAGTGATACAGAGGGGTATGAAATGCAGTCTGTAGTGTAGATTTGTGCTGAAAACAGATGGTTTTTGCCTCATCATAATCCTCCAAGACTTCGGACTTGAGTAGTTCTCTGCGGAGAAGGTCTGGAAGAATCAACACAGGGGTGGACCAGCTGCCACTACGATAGGAAAGATGGATTATTAGAGCTGTCAGATACATGCCGAGAGAGGAGAAGAGCAATCGCTAGTGGGCTTAAAGGGAAGGAGGTTACATTGGTGTCAGCCTTGGAGTCAGGGTGGGGGGTGTCTCTCTTCCTCTGTTAAACTTTCAGAGGCATGGAGGAACACACACATAACTGATGAAATGTGACCCTGTGATCTGGCAGCCGCACTCAAACTTCCTGTTTAGAGTCAGGATTCCTGCTGTTTTTAATCTCATTGTAGGTCCCTGTTATAGCCCTCTCTCACTCTCTCTCTCAGTGGCTGGAGCAGGGACAGCTCATTCAGTACCAATAAACCCTGCCTAATGGGAATAGTATCTGCCCAGGCTAGAGGATCCCTATTAACTACTTTGAGAGCTAAACCCATCGAAACTGAGATTGAAATTGATTTGAGGTCTTTTACTGATGCTAAAGTATGAGGGACTGTTGATACTTATGGGTCCTGTTACACAGCTTGTGAGAGGTCACTTTATTAAAAGAGACAATGCAATAAGAGATTTCATTGTGTGTATGTTGAAGTTGTAAATAGCTAAGTAAACTGATTCATTTACTGATCGATATTGTATTTGTTTTTATTTTTAAGCAGTTAAAATCATACACCAGAAGTTCAACAATGCACAAATTTAAATATATGCTGCTTTGTAGCGGTGTATATAAGTGGTATGTTTTCTGTTGACCAGGGAGTGGTAACACCAGTAATAGCGATCTGTGGTGCAATGCACCATGGGTCATCTGCTGTTAAACGAAAAAAAAAGATAAAGAGAGAAATACAAGCTGCTTATTGAAATTATTTGGTTTAATACCACACAAACCTTTGTAATGGACAGTAGATCGGATGGACTGGCTCTGCCACGCTTCTTTGCTGTAGGGCAATGCCTACTTGGCACAGTGTGCTGCGTGGTGGATATTATGAGCCTCTGATGCTGGTGTTCTCTACTCTGAAATGTAATGTTCCAAAGGCTTAAAAATAAAATGTACCGAATAGGTTTTTACTGTGAATAATTATCAGTGTTCTCTGTCATCGGATCATTTCAGAGCGCAGCTATGGGGTGGTACTAAAAGGACAGGTACAAATGAACTCGCGAGAATTTCTCAAATTAACTTGTACCCCAGCACTTTCCACCTAAGGCATCTGCCACTGCCTGGAGTGAAACAGCCTTGCGCTCAGAGCCACCTATCTTTGCTGTCATAAATCACTGAGAGAGGTGGTGATGTCCGTCTCCCTTTCTCAGATTCACTCTCAGCCACGCTTCATGGCCTGATCGTACTGCAGCCTTCCCGACGTCTCCTGTCTAATGAGGGGAGAAATGATAGATCGGCCCCTGCTATCTTACTCGGGAATCGGTGGCACATCTGGTTTAATGATTCGTGACTGTTCGGGAAAGGGAGTATACACGCGTTAGGAAACAGCCTCGGTTTGATATCCCCCTCCTCTGTTACGTACCATCTGAATTTGGTACCCCCGCTTCGGTGCCCGCTCTGCATTCACCGTGGTCATTTGTCACCCTGCAGGACTCTGCACGACACCTCCACCGCGGGAAGGTGCACCACCGAGAGCTTGATGTGGGTTTCGGGTTCCTGAGCAAAAGCTGATGGGGAAGGGGGAACTCAGGGCAGGAAATCGAAAGAGAGTTAAAAATCGCTAGCATGGAAACAATCTCACAGAGAAAACTCTTTGGGGGGGGGTAAAAAAAACATTTTTATTCATCTTTGCTTTCCCCCGAAGACACAGAGAGACGTAGAAGCCTAGCAGAACAATGAGAGAAGGATGCCGCATGGCCGACTGAGGTTAGATTAATTGGAAGGATGCTAAGGCGCTGACATCATCTTTATGCATGTGTTGATTGTGTTAAAAGAATAATAATGGGCTTTATTGTTTGAAGTTCCCAAGTCACTCATTAGTTACACTATCAAGCTGTTATGAATATAAATGTGGACGAGTCTGGCAGTTGCCTCTGGGCCAGTTTGTATAAATATGAGAATAAATCTAGGATCTGCATTAATAGGGAACTGCAAAGATTGTTATGAAGAGTGTTTCTGTTGATCTGACCCTTCTCAAAATGACAAGCATGTCCTTTTCCCGACTACATTTTAAATGCTGATTTGAAAGCAAGGCATTTAATGAACACAGAGAGTGTACATTGACAAGTAGGTCATTCAGTAAAAACTAACATGAGATTAACCTTGTGGCTGGGCCAAATAAACTGTTCTAGATATTAAACCTCTTACGTTATTGTGTTCATGTGGTGAAATTACTTTAGATTAAAATATGATTTACATCTGAAATAAGCTCTGCATATTTTTTACATCTTTTCTGGCCACAGGAAGTCATAAGGATTGCACTATTGTCTGTCACATGATAATCTATTCTATGCGTAAAGAAAACCAGTTCCTTTCAGACGTGGATATTACTGATTGGTAGAGCAGGAGGTGATGTCTTTGTGATGTCATCAGTGTTCAGACATGGGATGTCTCATGGCACAAACAGGCCTTAGAGCTCCATTTGTGAATTAGAAAGGTGGAGCACAGTGGAACTCATGGCAGTGTTTTATAGTGTTTAAGAAGATGCAATTGAAACCAGGAGGCTGTAGATTTGAATGTCAGGTGAAATGCTCCAGTTGCTTCCTTTCCAACAATGTACACTCAAGGTACATCAAGATACTGTGGGGCATCTTCCCATAGTGGTCAGGACAGCAGCATCACCGGCCATCTTCCGATACAGACTGAAGACCCACCTCATCAGACCGCATGTCGGTTACCCTCCCATCTCCACCCCCTAGCAGCTGCTACTTCTACTACTTCTCTTACTGATGCTCATGTAACTGTGGTGGATATGTGTGTGTGCATGCATGCATGTGTGCATGCGTGCGCACGCGCGCGCGTGTGTGTGTGTGTATGTATTGACTAAGGCTGATGTCTTCCACCAGTATAAAGCAGATAGTATAATGCAATAAAATGATAGGTAATTTGTATGACGTAGTGCATTATGGGAAACCTGTCCTTGGTTTGTAATGTAATATGGGGCCCATGATGACCATTTGGTGCACCCTTGCTGGCTTTTACTACAAAAAGAACTTAAAGAAAAGCAGTAAAGATTTTACTTCTTTTATTCGGTTAATTCCATCTGCTTCTATTAAAGTTGCAAAGCTATAAAACACAAGACAACTTTATTAACTTGGCTTAATAAGTGTTAACATCTGTACTCTCAAGCAGGCAAACCATGTTGATTAAGTAGATTCTCAAGAGTAATTTTCAAGCGTGATGGGAAAGGCCTTTGATGTGCATCTTGTGATTGCTGATGGTTTCTGTTGCCTTGAAGCAAGCAGTGTCTTCAGCCTCCAAAGGGGAAAGGTCACATTTGCTCATCCCAGATGAATCATTTGGAGACTGCTGTGTTCCACACCACATACAACAGGTAGACAGCAATTATATTTCTTATAGCAGAGACATATGGAATATAGCTTTGGGGAGACATATATTAAAAAGATCAAAAAATGGGTAAAGCAGTTTCTTATAAAATTGCTAAAAAATGACCTTTATAGAGTCTTAAGAGCATGACATCATGATCTCAGCCTGGCAGTGGTAAAACACTTCTGGTCTGGGACTTGTTTTATGGTAACACATTTTCTTAAGGCCCGTAGGCCAACAGCAATGAGTCAAGGAGCCCTCTTAACTCAGCAGTCTCTGTTAGCCACCAGCCTTTATTAAGTCATCATTGACCAAACACTCACGCGGACATCTTGGTAATATATCCAACAGCATTTCCCTGCAGCTTCAAATGATTAGGAAAGTCAGACAGCGGATACCTCTGACAACCCTTAAAGTGAGGTGATTTCTTGCCAGCTCCATGTGGAAGTGATGCCTCTGTCATGTAAAGGCATCCTTTACACCTGGCTGCTCTCTGAAGTAGAGGCGGGACTGTAATATGGCTTTAATTGTCCAGAACTATGACTCAGCGCATAGCCTCAGAGCTTCACCACGCCCCACCCCAACACACACACCCACACACACACACACACACACACACACAAAACTGACGATGAAAGGAAAGTTTGTAAAAAAGCTGTTACGGCGGGCCAGTAAAATGTAGCTCTTCGCCTTGTTAAAGTTTTGTGATCCAGTAAAAGTCGCGGTAGAGTCAGAGACTGTCAGACGGCTCACAGGGGAAGTCGTCTGATTGGTTGGATATTGCAGTGATCTGCCAAAACAATGATGATGCGCCTGCACCAAAAAAACCGCTCCATCTCCATGGAAACTTCAGAAACAGCAGCAGGGATTCCCACTGAGAACCATGCCTGGTGCACAATTATCCACCTCAAAAAAACCTAGTCAAAGTCTCCCTCCAGGAACAGATTTCTTTTTCCTGATGTTTTTTAAATTTAGTAAAGTTTAAATCTGACAGTGAAGTTAAGTGTAGCTAAAGTTAACTTTGTGGCCCACACAGCACACACCAGAACGTCTGTGTCACGGACAGCTTTTTAAAGCTGGAAAAGCATTAGCATGTTTTATTTATCACATCTCAGAGTGCAACGGAGTGTGTGAGTCAGAGCAGGGCCAGGGCTGTCTGTATGTCTTCATCAGGCCACTATTCAAATTATAACTAAGACCATATCTATGACTAGTCTGTATCAGACACTGTCAGCGAAACGAGGCTGGGACCATTAAGTGATAGACGCAACATGGAAACCACAGTCTGACAGGCGACATTTTGGCTCCAACAGCCTGTCCTTAAATTACCCCATGCTGAGGCCTTTGTGTTTCTGCCAAGGGCATGACAGCAGCGCTTTGGAAGTGTCTTTCACAAGCCATGATCTTGGCCTCTTGTCATTGGTCTCCTCAGCTCGTTCTGCAGTTTTGATTGGTTCCAGTTGCTGGAACATTAGTATATGGGGGTGTTCTCCCGATATGGCATTTATACCTGGTGGCAGATATTGCTGACTGTAACCTCTGCATCTCTGCTTCACCTCATTGAAATTGTAAGGTGAAAGCATTTCATGAGCTTGTAACATACATGTACTGGAACGCACATGTGCTGGATGTGTTTCTGACATTCATGGACAGAGAGGGTGAGAGAGAGAGAAAGAGAGAGAGAAAGCATCGCAGACAAGCATAGGCCAGCTGCCCAGCAGGCTTAAGAGCATGTTTCCTGCCCTCAGTGGGATGGCTCTCCAACCCAAATACTCCAAAGCGGAAACTAAACAAACCCAGTGGAGGGCGAATCATGTCTGGACTTTCTTTTCCATTGGTCTTGAATACTTTCCACCAGCCGAGTGACCCAGATGGCAGTCTCTTCAGAGCTGGCTGTCTGGAACCTCTGAACCACTGACTTTATGGAGCAAGAATGGGAAGGGTATTCGTCCACACCAGCGGGGGGGGGCCTGGATCTGAAATTGCCTTTCCTGGCCCTGTGACTTTTCAAAGCCGCCAGCCCCTCGACACCTGGTCAGGCTGTTTTCCTCTGACCTCAGCATCTTCACTTAACTTCACTCTCCCTGCTTTAAACTCTCAGCTCTCCTCTGACTTTCACCCTCATCTATTTTATTTTATTAACTGTTCCCTTTTTTTCCTGAGCTTCAGGGTGCTGTTCTGCTCCTGATTGGTTACCTTAGCAATAAAGCACATGTTGTTTTGGAGGTGCTCATAAAACATCAGGGTTAGATTTGAAGACAGAAAAGGAAAGCACAACAAATGCATGTTATGTTTTTGGCTCTCTTTTTCAGCATGTTGTCTTCAGAACTCAGTGGGTGATCCAGTACTCTGTCACAATAATGATCTGAACAACACGGCGTAGAGCTGTGGCTTTCATTACAATACTAGCTGCTGCTAATATAAGCACTTGTGTTGTTGTCTGGCTTTTAAAGCAAGGACAGAAATCGCTCCCCGTTAATACAATAATTTTTGGCATCGTTGAGTTTCTGCGTTTCATTTTTAAGTCATTGTCTTTGGCAGCGTTTCTTTTGCCAGTCACATGCATTACATCATTTTTGTGAAACTGCTCGAAAAAGTGTCATGTTGAAACTATCTCTAAACAGTAAAGGGGATTCACTATTTACGCTTATATTCACGGTATATGGAAACTCAGTGAATATAAACGAAACCAATCACTAAACCAATTACTTATTGGTAATTAATTCATTCGTCCACATATTTTCACACTTGACAAACAATGACTAGGTCTGTAATAAATTGCTAACGTACATTACAACAGGGTATGTGGTTATTACATATAAAATGCTGGATCACATTGGTGTAAATTCTCCTTTTTTTTCCCTGTCAGTGTTCTCAAAGCTCTTCACAGTAAGGTGGTGGGGGGGTGGGGGGGGGGACTCACTTCCGCCAATGTGTGATACCCACCTGGGCAATCAACAGCAGCCATTTTACACTGGAATGCTGGCCACACACACCCTTTTGCAGACTCGGAGAGGTGGAAGTGAGATGATTCACATGATTTGGAAAGAGGTTCCCTAAATTTAAATTTGGACGAGTGATTGCCCATTAAGCAGTGAGCTCATCACAGATATCCCCCCTCTTCCAACGCCCCGCTGTGCAGGCAGCCCATTTTGGTCTCTGCTTGACAGCAAGTCCACCCTCCTTTAGGGGCAGTTATCGCGTTACCGCGGTAATCGCGCGTCACCACTTCCTTGTTCGATGGATGTCTTGTGAGGCGTTCGCATTGACCCGCGGTGCAGTAGATGTGGCAGTCCCAGATGAGCTGGACGTGGAGACTGTATCTTCAGAGAGAGGCCGATATCCTCCCCGGGCGCTGGCTGCAGCTCCGATCTGTTGCGGTTTGGCATGCGTGTGCTGCGGGGTATTTTTAGCGATCGGAAGGAGAGCATGTGACAGGGACTGAGAGGCAGCTGGGGACCACGTCGTCCTCTTCTGTGCGCGCGGGACACGAGGGACTCCTCTCGGCCAGAGCCACATTCCTCCACAACATTACCACCCCCCCGTTTGGGTTTTGGACAGTATGGTCATTCCCTAATTCAGGCTATGATTTTTCCATTAGCTCAGGAGGGTGACTTGAGTACCTTACATTATACACATCAACCCTTTGTATAGCTTGGTGCTGTATTACATGAAGCAATTCAGGTTAAGTGTCTGCATCAATGGTGCAAGAGCAGCGTCCCACCCCGGATTCAAACCTGTAAGTTTCTGCTAAAGTGCTTTAGCTGTAACATTACACTGACGCTCTAGTGAGCTCTTAATAATTACTAGACATGGATGTGTTTCCTAAATATTACCATAAACGGGATATTGATTTATGAAAATACATGGATTGGAAAGGTTTTGGCCTTTTAAGGGTTTATGTCACACCGTCAAGGTGGTTCAACTTTCTACCTCTCCGGTGCATGCAATAGACACTGCTGGCTTGCACAATGGCTAATGCTAATTTTATTGCTGCTCGACTCTCTGCCTGGCAGGAGAGACAACAAGAGCAAACAACATGCTGTTGGTGTACAAACAGCTTATGAATCAGACACAACCCAAATCCTTTTCTTTCCTAATCTGACGACCCTTTGTATTGTCTTTAACGAGATTGGTAGCTTTTCAGTGCTGCTCACTACGCTGTCACCAAGCCAGAAAGTGGATTTTTTTTTTCAGCTTTGAGGATTTTTTTTTTTCCTCCTCTTCTCTGTCTTCTGCCTTCCTTCCCTTGGCTTTGTGCGCTGCGAGTCTCGAATGAAATGCGGTCCCAAGGTAACGGGACACAGAGCCTGTATGGAAATCAATTTGGGACGCTGCCGTCTGCGCAAATAAAATTAGACTCCTCAGCTGGGCTCTTTTGTCTTTGCCTCTCCCCTCTTTGGCTGGCTGTACGTGAAACAGCGTCTGCATTTATGACACTCTCTCCGTGAGGAGAGAGCTTGCTCGTACAGTTCAGGTGAGGGAACGTGGCACAGTTGCTGGGCCAAGGTTGATCTTGGCGAATTTGCTTAAGATTAGCGTCTCAGAAGGCTTTCAGAGCAGCACTTTTGAAACAGCAGAAAAACCACTGCCCTGCCCTGTGTGACAGTGTCTGTGCCAGCCAATTTTATGAATTTGAGTGGATTGAAGAAAATTTGTCTCCTCACAAACACACATGAAAACAAACCCTCTCTTCGGCTCAGGAATAGCATTGGTAGCAGTGGGGCTCGTAACCCAAAAGTTGATGGTTCTGTTCACAGTTGGTTCAGTGCTGTTGCACCCCATGAGTAAGGTACTTAACTAGAATTGTTTTGGTAAATGTCCAGCTATTACAGATGATAGACAAGTTGCTCTGGAGAAGGGCACCCACTAAGCAAGCAACAACTAACATGCTGTTGGGGGCTTTTACAATTCGATTAACAGGGAAATAGTATTCCTTTAGCTGCAATATATATAAAGCAGAAACGCTTCAGAGCAGGAATGCTCCAGTTTTCATTACCATCTCCATATTGTAGACATTTGCTTTGTATTTGTAGAGAAGGCATGCCTTGGAGACATCAGAAACTACAGAGGCAGTGGTCGTGTTTAGTTTAAATCCGTGAATTAAAATGGTATTTAAAAGCCTGAATGGTGGTAGATGCATTTGCTGGTTCTGCAATCTTCCCTTGGTCTCAAATTATGAGGTTGGTCGTGACCTATTTTTTTGTGTTCAGTTTTGTTTTCTGTGATAGCACTTTCAGAACCCCGCTGCACCCCTCCGGTGAAGGGGGCTGTGTGTGTTTACCACAAAATTCCCTTGAGAATTTCTGGCTGAGAGTGAGTGGGGATAATGAACAGATACCTCTGAAGTGGGGCGCAGGAGCTACAATGGGATGAACCCGGGACCCTGGAGATCAGAGTAACATGAAAGCGCCACACAACAGAGCTTACCTCATCATATGGAAAATAGCTCTTCGGTTACTTAGGGAAGAAAGATTGATTAGTTGATTAACACTGAACACTGAAGCCCATACTCCAGCCCCTTGAAGCCGTGCAGACAGTGCTATATGCTGGGAGCTGCACTGCATTAGGGAATCACTAGAAACATTCCCTGTTTTATTAAACATTGGATTTTGAGAATCAAATCCATGATTAGGCTATGATGA
Source organism: Megalops cyprinoides (assembly GCF_013368585.1). Classification (NCBI taxonomy): domain Eukaryota; kingdom Metazoa; phylum Chordata; class Actinopteri; order Elopiformes; family Megalopidae; genus Megalops; species Megalops cyprinoides. The sequence goes on from NC_050597.1 coordinate 5,855,112, forward strand.
AGTAAAAAATTAAAGCTCAAGAAAGTGCAGTGCAAAAGTTAACTTGCAAAAGTATGGAAAACAGCGGAGAATTGCTTTGGCCTTCCTGGATGTTACTAGAAGGCACTCATTTATCACAATTAACCTGTAGATCTATTGAGAATGCACTAATTAGATTGTTGTCTGGATTTAATGAAACACAACAGGCTCTGTGGGCTGCGGAATCAATGATTATTGATTCAGGCCATTAGGAAAGTTATCATTTTAAAGACAGTCGGGCTTGTGCTTCAGTGATGAAAAAAATGAGTAAGCAGTGCTTTTCACGGGCTTCATTCCACCAGGAGGCTGAAGCTGATTTATACTGGTACCAGCTCCGACCTCCGAGACTGCGATGGAGAGGCTGAAACTGGCTTACACTCTTGTCTGCCCCTGTTCATTCATTCAGCAGCCTCTACCTTATGTTAAATACGTCTTCAGCTGCAGCGGTAGCAAAGCATCACGTGTGTTCTGTTGTTTCAGCCATAAGGGCAAATCGGCGAGTTTTGACAGTCCTGCCCAGGGTTGTGACCAAAATTCATAAATTCATAATTCATACTTGACCTACTTCAGGAGGCAAACAGTAAACAGACTGTAATTACCATCCCCCACACACACACACACACTCACACATGCGCACACACACTCACACACGCACACACACTTACACATGCACACCCACTCTCACACACACACACACACACACACACACACACACACACTCACACATGCACACCCACTTTCTCACACACACACACACACACACACTGCACACAAGTTCAGTTCTCATCTCGCAGCATGTCCAATGTACCACAAGGGTTTTATGACTCCTTAGAGTTTCTTTCAGTGAACGATATCAAAGCTCCCATCTCCTTGTCTCTATCCAATTTCCATTATTATTTCATCGCTGCATTACTCGATTTCTTAAGGACTCTCCCATTACTGCTGATAAAACTACAGTTGTACATGTCGTATTCACGCTGGGAAAAGGCTTTTGATTCCTCCGAATGCCACACCAATTCCTACAAGACCAGATCAAAGGCTCAGACGAGGCTTTGAAGTCACTCAGCATCTAAATGATATTTCATTACTGTGCATCCTACTCGACAAAAAGAATTTCGGCGCTGTGTCATAATTAACAAAAAGGGCGTAATCCAATGATTCGGCTTGGTAGTTGACCACATAAGAGCTGTTTGTTCACTAGAGAGTCTAACTTGAAAACATTTCTATTTCAGAGGGCCTAACCACCGCTCATTCTGTAGAACTCTGTGTTTGAGGACTAATATACCAACAGAATGTAAAATTGTAATTTGAGTATTATAAACCGCCTGCAGAAAAAAAAAGATTAATTAAAATAACCTTTTATACATGCATTCTGTAGATAGAGCCAGTTTAATTGGCCAATGTTCAAAACTACTGTGATTTTTGTCAGTTTGACAGGGCGGACTTCAAAATGGAAATGAAGGGAGAATCTGCATTTATTGATCTTGTCGATTTTTATTTATTTATTTATTTGCAGCACACCCTTGATTATTTTTTAGCTGAAGACTCCTGGGGCCGGGAAGTGCAATTTGCCTCCGTCACTAACACCACAGAGGACAAACAGGGCATTACTGTTCGAGTCTGTTAAAGAGGCACATCCTGTCGGCATTAACCCCTCTGATCTGAGACATTTCACCCATCTATTGATGTATTCAAGTTTCATAATCAAGAGCGACACTACAGTTGTGCAAATGACTGGTTCAGAGACACTTCAGAACAAAAATCAATGAATGTATTTCTGATGCTGGTACAGAATGCACTGACCTTGAATCTCTCTGAAGCTGTGTTCCCTTTCCAAATGCATGTACGTTATGCTGCAGTCAAATGTGCCAGCCTTGTATGGGAAAATCAGTTTCAGTCTCTCGGAACACACACACAACGCGCACACACACACACGCACACACACACAAAAACACACAAGCCTGTTCCATGTGTGTGTTCCTTCATAACGATTATCACAAAAAGGAAATGAGACCCAATGCGTAATTTCTAAGTTATCCCTTGTGGTGTATTTTGCTAATTACAAAATGAGTTTTATGGAACTTTTGGTGAAACGGAGTGGTTAACACCCCAAATACTCAACACTTTGGCAGTTGGCTGATGTTGTGCAAGTCCTCCTCAGACACTTTGCCGAGAGCACACAGAGTTCCAGGGTCTCACCAAAGTTTCTCCCGAACCAGGATGGCTTCAAAATATGGTTCCAATAACATAAAAGCACACGGTTAATTTGTAACAGCTACCGAGAAAGAGGTTATGTTCCTTCCGCAGTCTCTTGAAAGCCTAATTTTTTTCATAACAGCCAATAAAACGATACATTTTCCTCTATGTTCTTTGTTCCACTGCCTCCCCCAGACCGTCAGGAATGTCCTCTAGTGTTACTCAACAAACCCGTTTGGCAGAACTGCAGGAGTTTCACCGAAGCTCGGGGGTACACCCAGCGCTCACGACTAACACATGCCATCTGTGAGCGCTTGACAAGGAGGGTTACATGTGGATTTCATCAGGTAGAAGACGGTGCGGCGTTTGGTTTCTTATTTGTCTCGTGTCTTCTTTGTCAGTGCGGCTCTTTGTGAAGGCAGCGCTGCCTCCGCTTGTTTCCAGCATGTTAAAACAGAACGTGTTGCCGTCTCTGATGACAGGAGTGCGGTGTTGACTCAAAGCTGGGCTCTCCTGCGGGAATTGAAGTCGCTGTCTGTCATGCCACGCTGTGCCGGGATGCTGTTTCCCGAGAGTAACCCTTTTTAAACAAGATGCCACTGCCCCACGTGCCTTGTTAAATTCCCTACTGATTGATACACACACTGCCAAGCTCTTCGTCAATATCGAGATTAGAAGCGCAGGCTTTTTTAAGTGGGTGGCCGGACGTCTGACACTGGCTTAAACAGTGAACTCCCTATAGATCACTGAGGTCCCTCTTTGCCACACTGACAGTTACCAGTCACATCTGATCTGCACCCTGCTTGTTTCTAAATCCCTTCCTTCATGTACAACATTGTGCGGGGCTGAATGACACAATACTGCCTGTCACACAATGCGTGTAGGGCAGTAGGACAGAAAAGACACTTGCAAGATCCTTTACCTCCAGCCAAGTAACGTTGGGCTGTCCTCCAGACGCACATCTTGAGGCTGATCCTCCCCAAAATCCTTTATGGAGTGCAGCTACATGAGGGGCCATTAAGTGGTCACTGTGAAGGGTAGGTGGATGTTATGGGGGGCAGGTAGGTGATGTTGGGGGTAGATGGATGTTGTGAGGGATTGGTAGGTGTTGTGAGGGGTAGGTAGGGATTGTGAGGGGTAGATAGGAGTTGTGAGGGAATAGGTATAGTGAGAGGTAGCCTGTCCAGGCAGGAGATCCGGCATTGGTCAGGGTTCTACAACCTGTGCAGCGAAGATAGCGGACCTATCAACCCTGCTTTTTATTTTCACAGATTTTAAGGAGCAGTCCTTGTAACCTAAAGGCTGCCGGCTGGATTCCGTAGTGGAGCACTGCTGCTCTACCCTCAGGCGAGGTACTTATCCCGAACAGCTTCAGCAAATACCAAGGCTGTAAACGTGGATAATAGCTTAGCCGTGTAAGCAGCTCTGGATAAGGACGTCTGCTAAGCAAGTAATACAATACCGTATAAAATAAAACGGAGTTAAGAGGGCCGGGGAGGGCAGGAACGTGATACCCCGCGACGGTGAGACAGGGAACAAGCAAAGCAGCAAACTAACAAACAGTGAGGGCCTGGCCCCAGTCCCCCCCTGCCCCCTACCCCCCGCCCCCCTGCCCCTCTGCCCCAGAGCCCTTTAGCAGAGACATCGGTAAGATGATCCGGCTGCAGATGGGGGAGCTCCCGCAGATATTTGGCTTTGCTTCACGCTGGATTGTTACCAGGCAGCCAGCTGCTGCCGTCCTGCAGACACACACACCGCAATGATGAACTCATTAAGGGTCCCGCCGTGGGCTGGTGTGTGTGTGTGTGTGTGTGTGTGTGTTATTCAGGGGGGATGCACCCCTGATGCTGTCCACCTCCTCTCTCCCGGGTCTGAGGATGCAGGAGTGTGTGGTTGTCTTTGACAGCCGCAGTGAGGATTGAGTGGAAGGAAGCCCTTGCTGTCTGCTGAGAGAATCCTGGAGGCCACGCCCTGATGTCAGAGTGTAGTGCCGGCAGACACCAGGTTTTCCTTCTTCCTCCTGTCCTAAGATGGCCACCTGATGACCTCATAACATCCTGTGATCCATGTCTCATTTAGTTAATGTCTTTCACCAGCGTTAATTAGCTATTGGTTTCACCTGTGTTTTCTGTTATTTATACCCTGCCCCTTGTCCACATTTGCTCAGGCAAGCAATTGCCGTGCTTAGTGTACATGAACTCTTGTACCAAGCCTGTTTTGTTTTTCTTGAGACTTCAGTGAAGGAAATTTTATTTTCTTTAACCCAAGTCTTTTGTGTCCTGAGTCATCTCTGTACTTTTATTCACTCTGCTCCTTATCATGCCTCCTGGGTTTTGGTGAGTGTGTCCATCGCTAGGGGCAGGCTGTCTTGGTTATCATGTCTTGGCAGCCAGTAAGAGGTCATTTGACAATGCAGCACCATGTTCTAGAGATCGCGGTGGGGAATGATGGGTTACAGAGCACACAGAAACAGTCAGATGGTGTGATTAGCTTCAGAGCTCACAGAAAGTGTGATGGCAGTTTGCCCTATAGGCCCCAGTATGAACTTGTATTAAAATAGAGCTTATAGTTGTAGGATATGACGTTATGTAGAGCTCACTGTGAGAGTATTAGGATACCAGATATGTCATTAATGCACATTTGCAATTTGTTGGATGTCATAAGGAGAGTATATGATTTGTATGTGGGTAATATTTTGTTACACTAAATGCTTAATGTTTTTACACTGACAGCACGTTTATTGGTATGAAAACCACTGCAGTTGAATATCTATTGACTTAACCTTTTCTACATGTGAGTAACCAGGCCATTTTGTCCGTTGAAAGCGTTTTTGTTGGATTTCATTAGAGAGGTCCTAGTGAAGTCGTGTTCGTGGCGGTGCGACCGGACGCGTGTGGTGGCGTTGCTAACGCTTCTCTCCAAAAGCAGTGGCAGCGCGCCCCAGGCCGCTGTCCCCCACACGCGCCACGCCGGGGATTTGAAGAGCTTACGGAGCCTGAGCCGGCCTCAGCTCATTTCCCCTCCGCTTTGAGGCTTTTACTGCCCCACTTCTCTCACACCACTTAATTCCCATTCAGGAAACGGCGCTTCCTCTTTGACTCCTCGCAGTTTAAAGGGGCAGGGTGGGGGGCTGCAGTCTATCTCCACACACACACGCTGCCTGTCATCAGCCAAAGCGCTCGGATTAGTTCAGCCTCGGCGGCCGGCCCCTTTTTGGAGGGAAAAATCCTCGTCTCTACTCTCAGGGTCGCCGACGGGGCGGTGAAGGCGACACTGAGGTACTCTGAAAGTGGCACTGAGGTTTTCCTCTTTCAGATGTTTCTTCACCTTAACCGTGTGTTCTTACACTCTTTCTTTCGTCTCTCTTTTTCCCGGTTTTGTCTTTAGGGGGCTGTTTGCAAGTCATTACACCGAAACGCACTATCTGGAGGATGGAAGCGCAGTCACCGCCACTCAGAATTTTACGGTAGGGTTGAGCGTAAGCGGTCCTGCCGGCGTTGGTTGAGTGAACTGAGTCCTTTTGTGGTCACTAAGTATACAGACAAGGTGCCATGTCTGTATGGCACTGGAAAACAGATTTGGATTGTAATACTATGGTGTATGGTATTATGCTACCTGACTGACTTTAGTGTTACAGAAAGCATTCCTGTTCAGGAAGTAAGTTTTTTAAACAGAGTTTTGTTTAATGAAGCCCAGATACAACAGGGACCCATGAAGGGTGATGAAACCCTGGGAATCAGCCTCTATCTTGGTTTGTATCCTGTAATCACATAAAATACATCATGTATGAGAAAGTGCATCATGTAATATAATCAACAGTCAAAACTGTATCCAGTTATTAATAGAAGCTAAAACTAAAACTGCAAAGTGTTACGTATACATTTTTACATGTTCAATTAAATTGCTCTATCATATCATTAGTCCATTTTTAGTGGCCATATTGTTGGATAGATGGACACATTGAAGAGGGAAACAAACCTAGCAGGCACAGTGCACCAGGCATCGCAGCACACACACACACACACACACATGCACACACATACACACCTACATACACACACACACACACACATACACACACACGCGCGCGCGCACACACAAACACACACACACACACATACACACATACATGCACACCTACATACACACACACACACACATGAGCACACACACACACACACATTTAGAGAAGGTAAGTAACAGAGAAGCTGAGTAGAGCTGTTTGGTCTGTGGGAGGGACCCCAGGGAGGAGCCAGGCTAACACGGAGAACAAGCAAACCCAGGCACTATAAGCCAGCAGCACTGACCACTGCACCACCTACCTGGTGAGAATAACCACAGCACATACACGTCTAAAATGGCTCTCCATGATCTTCTACACAAACAATGCTTTTTGATTATGACTCCAGCTGCTCAGGCAAACACAAGGAGAGCTTGTTTTTTTAGATGTTTGGCACTGATGAAAAGCCGGTCTTTATCGATCGGTTCTGTCACCAGCCCACCTCCAAGCTCAGATCTGACATCAAAGCAGAGAGCTGAAGTCGTGGAGGGGAGGAGAATCTTACAGCATGGCTCTCCATTGCACTCTGCAGAAAACATCAGCCTTTTCCTGGAAACGTCAGGACGTCATCCGAACAGCGTGTCAGATGCTTGATAAGGCTGCTCGTTTATGTGAAATTGCACTTTGATGTGTACCTGAATTGAAAACTGGCCAATGCAACATGATTGGGGTTTCACTACGTTTCACTGTAGTTGCACATTTTAGCCAGCAGGGACAGCGCAACATGTAGGCTGTCACTCCTCCCTGCTGACTCTAGCTCTGCTGTGCCTTGGGTCTGGCTGCTGGAATGAAACAGCCAGATTGTGCACACTACATGATTTCAGTTGCCTCTCATAATGCAGACAGAAACTACGTTTTGTTTTTGTTTTTTCCTTTTAGTGAAGAAATGATTGATAAGGTTGCTTAATTAAACAGAGCTGGAGGCAGTGTGTTAAATTGTTGACAAGCAAAAAAAGGCAATTATTAATTTGTGACCTTGGCTACAGTTCAGCCCACAGAAGGATATAAAATCACGTGCTGGTTGAGCTGTAGAATCGTTTCAAGTATTTATAAGCAGAGCAAACAAATACCAACCACCAAAAAAAACTACACAATGATTTTATAAAATGTCTTCTTTTGATCAGTGGGAAATTAACTTTTACATTTGTCTGCTTTTTTACTCAAAATGTGTTCATATTTAGCAGTAGTTTGAACAACAGAAAGGAAATGAAAGCAGTGCCGTAGACTCACACAGCTCCCCAAACTATGCCACAGTTCAGCTACTGCAGCTGTGATTGTCACATTGCATTGTGCCATGCCAGAATTGGGGTGGGTTTCACAGGTTGGTTGACAGGTACTTCTATCCTAACGACATTGAAATCGCATGAGAACACAGCTTAAATCGAATGGAGCTGGGTGATCCTGTAGGAGAAGATAAGTGACACCGTGGTTATGTGGCAGCAGGAGTGGAAGTTTGTGGAAGACACCATTGACTTAAATGGAATACAGCGTAATTAAAACACACAAACACGTACACACAGTGCAAGTCACCTCTTGGTACGGAAGACATGCCACCCCAGGTCACATTAGACACATTTGTTTGTGTCTATCTGTTTGCCACTCCACACAGCCCAGACAGTGAGAGAGAGCTGTAGAACAGAGCTAAGCACAGCTTACATACTACAGACTGGGCACACACCAACGTGAGTGCATCTAGAAGGCCTCTGTTGAAGGTTAGCCCTCATTCAGGCTGGAGAGCAAGCTCAGTCTCATGTTTGTGCCAGCGTTAACATTTTATTGAAACAGGTGTCACTGGCTTACAGCTCCTCCCATTTAATTTGTACGTTCAGTGTTCCTCATCATAAACCGATGCGTGCATTATTGGACTAATTAATGCATTTTTAAATATTAATTTCGATTAAAACAAGCAGAGCCAATAGGATTGCTTCTTATGTACCACCCACTAAACAACAGGCAGTCCTGATGTGTAGCATCCTAGCCCCCCAGAGAGAAAGGAGGATCAATGATGATTGGGTAAATTTTAGTTCAATCTAAGGATAGGTAGATGAATGTAGTATCAAAGATCCTCTTGCGAACGCCGTGTCCCAGTTTTGACGGTATAACAGAAATAGAAGTCTGTTGATGCATAGAATGATGTCTACTCTCAGTCTGTGCTCACTGCCCACAACAACAAAAAAATCAGCGCACTATTAAAGAAGGATGAGGTCCTGCTGTTAATGTAAATGCTAAACTTAGCACAAACTGTGCGGCAGCCTTTTTTCACATTTAATGCAGCGACAGACTGTTGTCATTCTTCTGAGGCCATTAGCAAATGACTCAATCAGTACTTTCAGTAGAGCAGAGGCCTTGATTCCACACGCTGGCGATTTCCCTGTACAGTCTGTGTCCTCGCTATTACCCCATCCCGAGCTCAAATGTTTTGGACGCGCCAAATCGTCTGAATGCCAGCGAAACAGTGGCCCATTTCTGGAAATACCAGACCGAGTTATTTCCTCCAAAAAGTTTAATCTTGACTTTTCAGGAATTTTCACACTGGAGCGCAGGTTTGCGCAGGCAGTTGGATTGCACTTGAAAGGCACTCTTTTATTTACTGCCAGCCATAACATGGGAGTTGTGTTTTCAGTTTCACCCCAGACACCTTCCTCTCCAAAAGGTGGGCTTTTTTTCAGAACATTTCTCTGGCTCTCTGGGCACAAAGAGGCAGGAATGGGGAGATGGAGCAGTCTTACTAACTCAAATGGAACCTGAAGTTGAAGATCTAATAGACCAGAGGCCATTGCCACCTAATGCTCCAGCAATGTGGCTTTTGGCTTTGATATGAAGAATCAAACTTTGCAGCAAATGATGGATTTGTGTATACTCATCACATTTTTTGATTTGGATACCACTCTGTAAATGAATGGATGAAATCCATTCAACAGATATGACTGACATAAGTGGTCTCAAGGCGTAATGCTCTCCAGCCCAAGAACAAATAGAGGTGATTGTTGTAAATGGAGTCTAACTGATCAATGGCCTTTTCTCTACAGGTAAACTGCTACTACCACGGCGAGGTGCAAGGGCACCCGCATTCCGACGTTAGCCTCAGCACCTGCGCTGGTCTCAGGTAAGTTTGATCACAGCCTTTGTAAACCCGTGAATCCTGAACTCACTCCCTGAGGACGTGAGAGGCAGTGACCTTCTCAAAGGTTCAGACGTGAGGTCCGCACAGTCCAGTGAAACACACAGATCGCTCACGCAGGGGGCGAAAGAGCATATTTTCACCAGAACACCGTTGTGTGTCCTCATTCTCTCACGGCAGCACCCCGCTGTTCTCAACGGGCATTCGGAGGCAGTAAAACTCTGCCATGCTGCGTTTAACCATCAGCAGAGCTCACTGATGTACACACATCACCGGCTTAATTACCCTCAACTGCAAATACACTATGTGATGAGAAACCTTAAATATGCCATGCATGCTGTAACCATATAATTAAATGCAATGATGAAGACCATTTGGAAAAAAAGTTGGGCAGTAATAATTTCTCAGTAAATATTGCCTGTCAGCATCAGGAACTCCTTAGCACATCAGCCAACAAACGTCTGAACCTCCAAGGAGTTCCACTGGCAATTATCAAGCTTTTCTGTTGTCTTCGCCTTCTGAAACCCATATTCATAGCCTTCAAAGGCAGACGCAGAGAAATTATTTGACATGAAAAGCATTGCCTAGCTTGCAACCCAAGACAAATTGCATTGCCTTTTGTCGGTTTTATGTGGTCTGTAGTGCGGTGTTTCAGAGCATAGATGGAGATGTTGGTATGTTGGATTGCACTTTTCATTCAACTGAGTTTATACAGTGCGAACACTGAGATTCATTGTGCAGGGCAGACGTCACAAAACAATATTTTGGAGTAGGGGAATTCACAAAGGGAACAAGAGATTCAAGTCATTTAATTCAATAATTATAAAGTTCAGCACTCCGCAAAAAACAGAAATCTGGAGTCAGGTTAACAAAACACACCCACCTTTTGAAAGAAGAAAGCAAACTAATCATGTAATTGATTTCATTTTGACTTGGCTGATCTACAGTTAAAGACGTGGCAATGTCAACACAAGAAAAGGCAGCTTCAATATGCCCTAAGACGGCATCTCATATTGATAAGAAATTATTGCCAACGATGAGTTCCAGAGCACCATGACATCACAATCGCACGGTTTCGCTACTCAGTACCGCTGTGCTGAGTTCCCAGATTCTGAATCAACTCAGCAAATCCTTCTATTCACAGGGGATTCATCGCACTTGAAAGCAAAGCCTTTGTCCTGGAGCCGGCCTTCGATCCAGACAACGGGACTCACTTGATTTACAGAGGGGAAAGCCTCCACCTCTCCTCAGGCACTTGTGGCCATGGACACAACATATCAGCGGCCTTCCCAGACAGCACAGGAAGTGCATTCCCATCCTTCAGCACCAGGGTAAGATACTGGCAGAGCTCTTGAAAACCATCAATGGATCTATTTAGCGAAGGCCAACAGCAGCAGACCTCTGCAAATAGACGCGTTACACAAATCCCACTGCATCAATATTAAAGAAGAGATGGTAGGCGTGGGGAAACAGCCAAGAGAACAGCGCTCTCTGCCATTTACAAAGGGCATCTGTCTGTTCTAAATATAGCACAAATGAAGGAAATTTCCTGCTCCAGGTCTCAGTGATGGTTTCACACGAGAAATCAGCTGATGAACACGCAACTGAGAGCTCTGTTTGGGAACAACTGTGCACATAGCCCTGTATGGTGTCGTCAAAACCAGTCGAGGCTTGAGAGCTTTCACTCGTTACAGTCATATGATTTCATTTACGTATATATTTTTACAGGAAAAGTGAATATAACAAGACAAGCATGCGATAATACACAAGTTTTTGAAAGCGCTGGGCCTGAGTCAGTGAGATTCCTGTCCCGCAGAATCAGGGTAGAGAAAGAGGGAGGATTTGGGGTCAAAATAGGAGGAGGATGGAAGTGGACACAGGGAAGCGTGGGCAGCAGTGTAACATAGTGCTAAAGGAGCAGGAATCGTAACCGAAAGGTTGCGGGTTCGATTCCCCACAGGGGCACCGCTGCTGCACCCTTGGGCAAGGTACTTAACCCAGAGCTGCCTCAGTAAATATCCAGCTGTATAAATGGATAACATTATAAAAGCCGGTAATTGATGTAAGTTGATCTGGATAAGAGCGTCTGCTAAATGCCGATAATGTAACGTAATGGGAGGGTGGGTGTGGAAATGGGTCCAGGACAGGGGGAGAGAGAGAGTGGAGACAAGAGGAGGATGGTGAAGGAAGGCAAATTTGCAGAATGAAATGCATGTTTATTTTGCAAAAGACAAAAGGTTGGACATTTAGTCATGGCTAAAAAGTTAGCAGGAGTGTGTCTCTAATTGTTTTGCATTAATAAGAAATATGGCATTTGAAATAAGGGTCACCCATCAACAGCTGATTCATTTTAACTTAACTGTGTCTAATGAGCATTGGTGTATAAAACCAGTGTGCCCTGCATATCGGCATTTTAATGCTGACAATAAGGCTGATACAGTGAGAAGTTAAGACCAATCTGCAATTTATACTTTAATCAAAATGATTGAATGCAACAGGCTCTTTATTATAATTAGGAGTATTAAATGTGAAGTGCACAAAGGTAGTGCAATCACATTAGATGCAGTGTAATGGAAAGCAAGCCGACCACAGATGTGCAATACTTATTTACAATGTCAGACTTGCTAATCAGGCAAAGCAATCAAAAAAGTTCAGGACATTCTTTTAAAGACAAGTTTTTAACAGCCAACCCTTAAAAGGACGGTGTGGTGATGGCATGGAGCTTAAACCAGTCAGAATGAATGGTTGGGCAGTTCTAGAATTAATGTAGAAGTTCAGTGACAATGATGAAAATTCATTTTGCTTCAGCTAAAAGCTTTCAAGACAGCAACGTTTAATGGCTGTAGTTTTTCATTTAAGTGTAGTTTTTAGGTATTGATCCTCAGTATGAAAATGTTTGTATTAGGCAGTTAAGCTGATATGGTATAATTTATGTCATTGTATATCCTTTTTCTGCGGGATGTGCAAAGTGGATTGCTGTGGAGACGGTGATGCAGCTTTCACTAATACACCCTGAAGAATGCTCCGTGCCATTGGCACATTGGCAAGCCAGCGATTCACATGACTTATCTTGGGAATTTGTCTTTACGGGATTTATCTTTCTCTTACTCTCGTTTTTTATCAAGAGACTTTGTGACTCATTCAATTAAGAAGGTGACTATTTTTACCTTTATAAGAAAGACGTCATTGTGGAGACTGGTGGGAATGAGCAGGCCTTATGTTTGACACGGCCCTGTTGGCCTGGTTCTTGAAAATTGCCTGAGCAGTCTGAACCTAGATAAGACAAAATATCCCAATTATGAAAAAAAACACATGAGATTTTCTACCACACAAATAACCGGAGGCTCTATCAGCATAAACGTGAATGTGATTTTGAAAAAGGGCATTAAACAAAAGGCACCGGGCTGTCATGTGTGATGACAGCTTGACCTTTTACTCAGCCATGCAAAGTTTAACGACACCAGCCTCTGGAATCAGCCAAAGCCGCTGTGTCATCTTAAGTGAAAGTTCTATTCATTCATAAATTTAAAGCCTTAAGCACATAAAGGGCTCAGTGCTTTGTTCTTTAGTGGTAAAATCCCAGGAAACATGGAAAAGTGTAGCCTTAACATAGGATGATGTGGGGAGGTGAGTATTTAAAGGACAAGTGACAGTCGCTGTCACATGAATGCGGTTGCCTTTCTCCACCCTGACAGTCCCCACTCTTTTAACTCTTACATAAAATGGATCATGTGCTCACAAAGATAAAGAAGCACAGAGAGCGTGCAAGGGAATTCATTGAGAAATCTTATGTTTTCTGCATGACTCACGCAATAGTATAGGAGTAAAGCATTTTGCTTATGTGCTTGTTTCGCTGCTTTTCCAAATGATGGGTATAGAATATGTATTGACAGTTCTTCTGATACCATTATGAATAGGAAGATGACAACAGTTGGTAAGTCCAAAGCAGGTGTTCAGAATAAAAGCATTCAAAACCTTTGACAATGGAGTTACCATGAGCAGCTGTATTCGTGTGAGCACTCCCAAGAGTTGCATAATTCATGGTATGTCAGGTAATCGGTGCCAGTGAATTCATAAGCTGAAAAATGGCTTAGACATGGCGGACACTGGGTTACAGTGTTAAGTACTCTGAATAATCAGAGGTTCTTCATTGGAAGGAATCTGTGCCTAAGTGCTTTGGAACGCCGCACAGGCCCCTCCCAGCCTGTAATCACATGATCTCTGGACACCGTGAAACGGGCTGTTGGAGTAATCAGAGCATCCATTAAGCCGGGCAGAGCGTGTCTCGGAGGAGCCCGGTGGTTCAGCACGCATGGCGAGCCAGCCAGGATCAGACAGCACAGCGTGGCATTGCATCCAGGCCTGGCTCACCGCACCGTCCAGGCAAAGCACGGAGGTCTGTGCAGGAGCAGCGGACACAACGCCATCCATCATGTAGCAGGTGTTCCTGTCCGTCTGATGCTGGAAGCCTCCCAGACGAACGCTCTCCCGCACACACTGCTTTCCGTGTTTACGCTCAGTTTAACTGCCTTCAGGGGAGACGCTGGCTGTTTTGAATATGTAGCTCGAGAAGACCGAATGGTGAGGGATGTGGGCATCGGTGAAAGTCAGAGATGATGGTGATTGATTTCGGGGCCGTGGTGCGCTTTCAGACACACACAGAAGAGATGTCAGGGGAGCCCTCAAGAGGACATGGCTGTTCTGCTGTTTTATTTAAGTTGGCCTTTTCAGAAGGAAACGGTTGAAAAGAGACATCTCTTCTTCCTGTCCCTTGCTCAATTTCCCTCTCTTTCTTTCTCTTTCTCTCTCTCTCACTTTCTTCTTTTTTAAATTGATGAATTGAAATGTCTGTTGAGAGAGCTCCTTGTTTTATTGCCTAAAGAAGGATAAAAGTCACCCTCCCCTTTCTTTTTCCCTCTCTGCCCTAACTCCACAGCACAAAAGACACGCCCAGAAGAGCACGAAGTACGTGGAACTGATCATCGTAGCAGACAACAGAGAGGTACGTGCCTACCCAAACCCTGCCCCCCCCCACATCATCACATCACATCACATCACATCTGTGGGCCTCAAGCACTTAACCAATGAGGGCCTGACAGAGGTCAGCAAATGAAAAGCCCAGCAGGAGTCGAGTTGTTTCTTAGCTTATGTCAATTTTACAAACATTTTGTCCAGAGGGTCTTAAAAGCACTGAAATATACATGCTTAGAATAAGGTCAGTTGAACAACAGTATACTCAGAAGATATCCCATATGTACAAACCAAAACCAAAAAACAAGCACCGAAGCAAAACAAAAGAATGCATGTTTCGTGCCATTAGCTGAGAGACAGGTGAAGCCTAAGGGGGACACTGTGCCACGAAAGCCACCTGCTCTCATTATGTCATCACTACCAGGGATGTGGAAACCAGTCAAAATACAGACTGCTGACAGCAGGTGGGTTATTTTGCACTTCTTCACAGCACCAGAGATGTGTAACGACAAAGGGTTGTTTCTTTGTCAATAGTAACTTGTAACTGTGATCATTTAACGTATCCCCAATTACATCTTAAATGTTCACTTTAGTTCTCTAAACAGAGAAGAAGCATTTTGAAAATTAAAACTAGGGAAAGCAGCTGGCTTTGCCTAGATGCACCATTGTACAGCCTATGTGATGTGGGCTTGCCAAGTACTTGCAGCAATCCCATTCTCTTGTTTCTTTTCTGTTGTTGTTTGTTTCAAGTGCAGTTTTAAGTGTTCAATAATAGATTTGTTCACAGTGTATTGCCAAACGGAATGCCATTGCAAAAGGTAGGGCAGTGTGAGGTCTTGTCTTTCCAGGAACATAAATTTGTCTTATAAAAGCCAAGACCTTGGACTTCAGCCTGCCTACTCCCTAAAAAGAAGACATCAGTTAAAATAAGGCATCAGTTTCCTGTCAATTGTTCAGCGAATGTGTTTATCCTGTCTGAACAGTATGACAACCTGCTCAACCAACTGCAGTCTGTGTAATATCAATGCACCAGGCTGTTTCTGCTCGTTACAATGGGAATGTTTTCTTTAAAAATGAGGGATGTGCCCATCTTTCAAACCATGAGCTTGTGTTATTCTGGAGAGCCTCTCACCTGGTGTTATTCTCGTGTCAACTCCCAGTTTCAGAAGCAAGGGAAAGACGTGGAGAGGGTGAAGCAGCGGCTGGCAGAAATCGCCAACTATGTGGACAAGGTACTGTAAGGGCAGCTTCTGTCTGAAGGGAAACGGGCCCCTCGTACTTCCCCTAAAGATTTCATCACCTTTTGTCGGTTAGAATATTTATGACAGGTACAGATGCTGTATCCAGGGCAGTTGAAACCTTATGTTGCCATTTGTACTCCTGGGTGTTTACCTTTCTGGCTGCAAAGGCATCATCCAGTGAGGGATCTGAACGTGCATAATTACTGGCCCGCTCAGACCCTCATGGTGCCAGTGCCATCTGCTTCGCCTGCTCTTTTACAAAACAGATCAGGACATGCAGCGCTAGAATCTGGCTGGATGAATAAAGGGGGAAGTAATGTGTGTAGGGTGGCAGTGTGGTAAAGAGCAGGGCTTGTAACCGAAAGGTTGCAGGTTTGATTCCCTGCTGTGGCTGTACCCTGGGCCACGGCAATTAACCCAGAATTGCCTCAGTAAATATCCAGCTATATAAATGGGTAACGTGAAGTTATAACCTATGTAAGTTGCTCTGGATAAGAGCGTCTGCTTAATGACAGTAATGTAATGTAATAATGTGTAATGTAGGAGGCCCTAGGATGACTCCCTAGCAAAACGCCACAGACGCTCCTGTGTTAATTGGACTCCCCCTCAGTTCTACAGAGCTCTGAACATCCGCGTGGCCCTGGTGGGCCTGGAGGTGTGGAGCGATGTGGACAAGTGCTCCATCACTCAGGACCCCTTCACCACCCTGCATGAGTTCCTGGACTGGAGGAAACTCAAGCTACTGCCCCAGAGGCCCCATGACAATGCCCAGCTGGTCAGGTGGGGATGCTCTCTGTCTCATTACACCAGCACATGCACACACACAGACACACACGCACACAGACACATGCACAAACACACACACACACACACACACACGCACACACACACACGCACACAGACACATGCACACACACACACACACACGCACACAGACACACACACACACACACACACACACACACACACACACGCACACAGACACACACACACACACACACACAGACACACACACACACACACACACACACACACACATTCGAGGTTTCCTTTTGTGAATTGGGGGTCTGCATGTATTGGGTACAAACAGCATAGTTGTGTTATCTGTTGGCATCTGCCTGACCTCTTGACCTCATGTCTTCACAGCGGAGTCTACTTCCAGGGCACTACCATCGGCATGGCGCCCATTATGAGCATGTGCACAGCGGAACAGTCCGGGGGCATCGTCATGGTGAGCGACCTCACAGAGAACACTCCCTCATCCTGGTCACGGCAGCTAAAGCTCACATGACTTTCCTCACAGCCTCTGTCAATAAGGGTCATGTTACTCCAGTATTAACGACAGGGAAAACAAGTAAAATGCAATCAGACAGAATGGAAAAATGAATTAATAAAGAAGGCAAATGTGGGAAAGTTTCAGACAATGGAGTTGAGTCTGTAACATACTCACTCCTGTCAACATCCCAGCATAGCATGTCACATGCGTTCATCAGTTTCCTACTAAAACAGATTCAACGTTCATTCCAGCGTTATATGAAACAAGGCTTCTGTTGTGTGTGGCTGGAGGGTGAATGTACGTTTTGTTAAGGAAATAACGTTTATTACCATTGGGATACACAAAACAGGGAGCTCATTCAAGTACAGAAATGTCGTCTCGTGGCAACCTGTCATCCAGCAAGTCACGTCTCCTTAGCAATAAACAACTGCACAGCACACTAATATTACATGAGACAGAACATTTACATTTTTCCGTGTACGTTGTATGAGAAAAAAAAGTACAAGAATACATGTTACCTGTAACATAGGGAAGTAAAGCACTTTTTTTTCTGAAAGCCAAAGGCATTAACTCTTAGGCTTTGGGCCAGGTACACATCATGACCCTGTGATTTTGTTAAACTGTGTTAAACTGTCTAATGGCTTTACAGAATGTTGCAGTGGATCATGGCTCAAACAGAGACATTTTCTCTGTATGAATAAATCCATCCATCCTTACAAACCAGAGAAATCAGGTTAACCTATCCCGATACTGTGTGTTCCCTTAGAACACTGTGTTTTTCTACCATGTAGTTTGAATTTCACCAGAGTACACATACCTAAAAAAAAAAAAAAAAAAGAGTACACATACCTGGATTTGAAAACTAATTTTGTGAGGGGGTCAAGGCTGCAGGATTTGGGAAGGTTTGAGGAGACTTTCGTGAATCAACTGGTGGAGCTGAGTCATAAAAAAATAAATAAATAGTATTCCAGTAATCCACTGTGTGTAGAAAAAGAACATTTGCACAAGCTGAAAAAAGGCCTGTCACGTTATTAAATTTTCAGCCGGACCAAAGTTACAAAGAACTGCATGCATTAGCTTCCCGTATTTTTTTTTATACCATTGACTGTCCTTCTGCAGTTACCATCTAGGAAAGAAGTACTTGATTATGTCTAATACATATTCAGCGATGC
Organism: Megalops cyprinoides; assembly: GCF_013368585.1. Lineage (NCBI taxonomy): Eukaryota > Metazoa > Chordata > Actinopteri > Elopiformes > Megalopidae > Megalops > Megalops cyprinoides. Next base: position 5,873,167 of record NC_050597.1, read on the forward strand.
ATTTCATATCCTTCATAGATTTTATAGTGTAGGAGAAGTATGCTACTTTGCGTTGCGTTATGACTTAAAAACCCAGAAAATTGGTCCCATGATGCACTGGGAAAGAAAATAGCTTGTCCTTTATATCCATCATACGGTAATGGATGAGCTGGGGGAGTCTGCGTGCAGAGGGAACATGGGAGTGATTTTTACAGGAGTGCAGACTCCGCAGCTGTCCGCACGTCCCCAAGCATGCTCAGAGCTGCTGATGGCGGCTTAAAGACCCCCGGAGCTTGTCCGGGAGTCGGCGCGTCTCGCGAAAATGGGACCGGCTGAATAATTCATGACTCCCGTTGGCTCCGCTCACCTGGCGCACCGGGGCGGCTCTGTAGCGTAATGAACTGTCCTCGAGGCAGAGGCTTGTGCAGAATTTATGCGCGCTCTGTACGCACGGTCTCCGAGACTTATGGACAAAACAGCTGCTCTACCTTTCGCTCCGCGGCTTTGAAGGTCAGCGGGCTGCTTGTCTGCTCGCAAAGCGGTTACAGTTACACAGCGTCTGTCTGCGTCCGGGGAGAGACAGAGCCTCATACGGGCCAGAGAGCTTCTGATACCTGCTGCGATTTTACACGTGATTTTGCAACAAAAGAACCGTGGATCAGTAGGACTCTATCAAGAACATGTATTAAATCTTTAGCCTCGTAAAAGCTATTGAAATGTAACCAGATGCAATGATTTAGCTGAGATTGTGTCTGAGATGAGTGATTGCGTGCTCACATAGTGTGTTTGCCGGCTTTGTTATTCAGGTACTTCAACAATGATGGGATACATTTTCTGTTTCGCCTCCTTTCCTGTCTGAAATCTGAGGTCATTTTATGAAAGGAGAATAATAGATAGCTGTAAAGACCATACACAAAGGTCACACTAATCCACATTCAAATAGTGGTAAGTAAACTTACAGCACTATACATAGAATCAAAATAATACAAGGAACACAACAAATTAAACTGTCCCCACAGGTTTGAAGGTTGTCGTGGCTTTTCTTTCCTCTTAGTACTGTAATCTTTTACAGAAAAGTTGTGAAACGATATCTCCCCTCCCTCTGTAGGACCATTCTGATAACCCACTGGGGGCAGCGGTGACCCTGGCTCACGAGCTGGGACACAACTTCGGAATGAACCACGACACGCCGGAGAGGGGGTGCGGCTGCCGGATGACAGTAGACCGGGGAGGCTGCATCATGACCCCTTCCACCGGGTGAGTGCTTCAAATGGTTCGATCCACTCCCAGTTCTCATAGGGACCGCCGATCAAGACAGAAGAGTTAGTAACTCTGAAGAGAAGTGGAAGCATTCTGACTGAACCCAGAGATCTGAGGCGTTGTATTGCTTTGAGAGAACAGCACTTCTCTCGTGTTACAGTTGTAATGTTGAGCCGGCTGAGGTTTTACACTCAGTCCAGGAGACATGTCATTTGTGGCTGGTTCATTACTCCCAAATGAGCCCCATTACATAATGACTCACAAATGATGTCTTAATTCACAATTACCCACAATACATTTATGAAATACCAAAGTGTCATTAACCTTTTGCTAACTGACCCTTGGTAAAGATTAATTGCACATTATTCACAAAAGGCTGATTGCTTTCATATGTGAATATTTGTATACACCTAATTCGTTATTAATGTGTTGTTCGTCATGCATTTGCAAAAGACCATGTCAAACCCCTGGACGGAAATTTTACTGTGAATACAACAGCTCCCAGAGGTGCCTGCTGCCTGGGGTCATACGACCACATGATCACCAGGGAATCATGTGACTCAGCCTAAAGTGTGCACCACACCATAATGTTGAGTTCCACCCATTGCCTGCGTGGCCCATGTTTTAGTGTTTTAGCTGGTGATGCATCTTGCTGTTATAAATGCATCCTGGATGGGTTCACCAAAGGAGAACATATGTGGTGTATCCAGTGAATGCAGCTCCAGCTCGAATAGCCCCAGGCTTCAGCATGCATATAAAGAAAGGAGATACCAAAGGGCTGCAAAGAGTGATACCTGTTATTTTACTGATCTTTCACTCCGTTGGTTGACACTTCACCTGATCTGACTTTGAGTCAGATGCTCTCCCAGAATCTCTCAGTGCAGTGAAGAAGACTGAGTTTGAGATGCAGAGGACAGGCACAAGCCGGGTCTCCATGTTCTGTATGCAGACTGTGCAACTATGGAGCACTGCATGAACAATCAATAGCGTTGCACCAAATTTAAAGTCAGGAGATGCCCTCTTTTCCAGTTGAAAGATTGCTCCTTTCTATCTTTCTTCATAGCATTTTTTTATTTTCTTCAGTTGCCTGTTTTTCACTTTGCCTGTATTTTTTTGTTGGTTGTTGTTTTGCCACCACCCTGTATACTCTGAATGAAAAGGGATATTAGTGTCTCACGCTGTTGAGTCCATTGTCCACTCTGGCACATTCACTGCTGTGGGAGCAGGCCTTGTTTTTTTTTTTTTGAAATGAGGGTGTGGAGCAGGCATATGAAACATGAAGTTCTCAGTTGTGCACTGATAAAAAAAATCGGCACAACAACAAGCAATAAGCAAAGTGCAGGGGGCTTTGCACAGGTATTTTGCTGAGCACACTCAGGTTTTCGGAAAGGTATTAGGGGAATCATTTAATGGACAGGAAGAAAATCAGACATCATTGTACTGCAAGTACAGCATTAGCTGAAAGTAGAGCCAATGGGGACTTTGTGGTTAGAATGATGTCATTTTGTTAACTTCATCCAATATGTATTACTTGTGTTCTCTCGGCAGTCTTAAATTAATGCTTAACGGCCTTTCAACACATTCTGGACAAAGTCAGTTCACATAACTGTAAATTCAACCAGAACAAGTCATTACTTTGGGAGGAACTTGCAGATATATGAATGTATACCAAACATCAAACGGTACTATAGTCATTTTAGTAAATACCATTTTAAATGAAGACAATGGGATTGTGAAGCATGGTGTCTATGATAAAAAAAAAATAATAATAATTGCACAGCATTGGGCTTTGTGTAGGACATAAAGTGCAAGTTATTAAAGCAACTTAATTTCAAAATACAAAATAAAGATTGTTGCAAGTCCCTGGAGACTTTTCCAGCCCTTCAGTCAACGAACACAAACTGTTGGTACTGTTGCCAGTGCCATTGTTATGTTTTTAAACAAAAGCACAACGTGCTGCATTGCAGTGTTATTAGATTAGTTGTTGGAAGCAGCCTGCAGGTCATTGTGATTTTCTGTGCTGATTCCATGTCAGGCTGGACCATGGGTTGTTTTTCCACAGCATGTGGTCTCCCCTGGGAGCAGCTGACTTCCTCAGTTTAATACAACAGAAAAACCATGGAGCACCACTCAGGAGTGCATTAAAGCACTGTGGCTATGCTCAGGGGTGAAGCAGAGCACCGCGGCTACAGTCAGGGATGCATTAAAGCACTGTGGCTATGCTCGGAGGTGCAGCAGAGCACCGTGGCCACACTCAGGGGTGCACTGTGGCTGTTGACATTTTACCAGCCCGCTGTAAACACCATGCCTGTGTTTCTCTGTTTCCTCACATCGTTGTCCCCCTGTAGGATCCTAGGTTCCTTTGATAAATGGTGGACACAGCAAGATACAGTACCACTCAAAACTTTGGAGACACCTGATTAAGATAATGGGAAACATGCATTCAAAGACATTTTGATCTAAAGACTTATGGTTAAATGCTTAAAATTTCTTGTTAAAATGTTTCTTAGACAAATATAAATAGTGAACTTGATGCCTCTGAATGATTTTGTTTCCAAAAAAATATATCTTTTGGCTGCTTTGAACAATCTGGAAGCTAAGATACTTTTGATTTGTTTAACACTTTTTGGTCATTGCATGAATCCATTTGTGTTATTTCATAGTTTTGATGTCTTTACTATTGTTCAAAATGTGGAAAATTGTAAAAATAAAGAAAAACCCTTATATGAGTAGGTGTATCAAAACCTTTGACTGGTACTGTACATTTTCAAAGGCAAATATTTATGTCTCTAACTAAAGCCTTCAAAAAACCCCTGTCTGCCTATGTCAATGTGAGTGTTCTGTGCAGCTCCCGGCTGGCACATGCTCGCAGCCGGTTGTTGGAATGCGGCACGGACGGGACACTCCGGGTCCAGCTCGCATCAGAGTGACGTGATTATCGCTGACGGTGCCAGCAGTCATTTGTAACGAGATACAGTCTACAGATTTGGAGCAGCAGGGAGAGGCGCGGTGCCAGTGGTAATTTGCAACAAGGTGCAGCGGCTAAGACTGTCAGCAGCACCGGGAGTCTCACACATTCTTCAAGAGGTGGCATGGCTGTGCCGGGGACCTACAGGGTGGGAGTGTTGCAGGCTGGGGGGGTTGGAGATTGGGCTGGGATAAAGGGACCTGACTACTTCACTGCTTACGAGCAAGCTGTACATTACATTACATTATCGTCATTTAGGAGATGCTCTTATCCAGAATGACTTACGTAGGTTTTTACATCTTATCCATTTTATACAGCTGGATATTTACTGAGGCAGCTCTGGGTTAAGTACCTTGCCCAGGGGTACAGCAGCAGTTCCCTTGTGGGGAATCGAACCAGCAACTTTTCGGTTACAAGCCCGGCCCCTTTCCATTATGCTACACTGCTGCCCCTGTACGGGTGCACTGTACATGTCCATAAAAGCTTGGCGCTCTCTGTAAGCTTGCGTTTGTCTCTCAGCATGCACCGCAGATGGCTGGAACTCCCACCAAGGGGACGAAAGCGGGCCGATGTCATTCGTTCACGCAGAACAAACCCAGTTCAGCCCAGGTGGCAGACTTCACTGCTGCCCTGTATTAGAGCTGGCGTTTTCACAGCGGCCAAGCTCTGTCACACAGCGTTGAAGTTAATCAAAATGACTTTGAGCAAAGGCCTGCATCTCGTAAGATTCCTGCCCTCGATTTGCATGTAGACAAAGGTCTGAGGCCTTACCAGGATGACGGACAGTGGAGGTTACAGCAGAGCGAGTATTACTGTCTTCTGTCTGTACATGGGTCACATTGGGCCAGGGGCCCCCACATTGTCACCAGTCACCAGATACCAGCCAGGCACGGACAGAGCACAACATGCATTAAAACATGACCTGGGTTCTTGGAATCGTGAATGAGCGCTGGCCGCGTCCCAGCCCGCTTCATTCAGTCGCCTCCGCAGTGAAATCAATAGCAAAGAATCCCTCCCTGTGTTTGCGCCAGGCTCCTGCGTGCTGGAAACGCATATCAGGTCATATCGCTTAATGGAATCGCTGAGCACTTTGCCTCTGCTGCACTGAGCTCTGCTTGCTATCAGTGTTGACCTATTCGATACTCCTTAAACTGTTTCTTGGAGATTATACAGAGGGAATCAGTCAAACATGGAGCTGAGTGAAGAAGATCAAGGTAACGCTGTCTCCCTATTCTCTAATGGCTGATAAGCCAGAATGACTCCCTTACCCTGCAAGCACGGGTTATGAATACAAAAGCTGGTGATAGACCTAACGTTACCATTACATAGAACATGAACATAATTTTCTTGGCGCGAGCAATCTCTTTTGTTAGAGATAAAGCGCCACTCCTTTAATACATATCTATAATTATACTTCAAATGATTTATTATAAGTGACAAATCTGACAACCTAAATGAAGTTGTTTGGCTCAGATGTGACAGCTGACTCATAATATAAACATTTACAGTTCATTTAACAAATGCTCTTATCCAGAGGGACTTGCAAGGCAAAGGTACATAAGTGCATATTGCAATGAGAGCACATACAGAAGTGTCCATATATCCATCAGTCCCTATCAGTGTCAGTACAGGTATCTGTATGCCACACCATGCTGTAATATCCAGTCCTCTACTGGATACATACTAAGTGCTACAATAATCATAATTTCTATGGCAACTAGTATCAAAGTGCACTAATGATAGTACCCTAGAGTATTACATAAAAACCCAAGATTTAAGTACTATCCAGGAAGCCACAAGCTACATACAGGCCCCAGAATCTCGCTATAGCTTTTAATGGTGTGTTTCTTCAGATACTCATTCTGGTGTCACTGGAGATATCTGTTTGAATAACAGTTATGCATTCTAAATTCTAAAAAGTGGCCATTATTTCAAAACCTCAGGGGCTACCAATCAGGCCAGCTGATTCTCTCAGCACCCTCCATAGCATCTGAAGTTTCACCCCTGCAGATTGCACCAGATCTGGCCTAAAGCTTCTGTAATCTGTAATCAAAAAAAAAAATTACCTGGAACCTGTAGCCAGTAACTCGCAACTCCAGCATAAAACAATTACAGGTTTTATACTGGAGTTGTTACACTTAGGGATTAGTGTTTAAAGTTGTCTCTCCTCTTCCTTTCAGGTAGTTGCATGCAATGGGCTGCCTTGCGCTTGCTTATTTGTCCTTTTTGTTCTGCTCTTGTCCCGCTTATGCATAAGGATGACTGTTGAATAAATGTATTAACGATGATAAGTACATTTCTCTCAAGACTAATTAAATAAGCTTGACTGGACTGTGTACTGAGTGTGCGGGGCTGTTTAAACCTGCATTATCACAGAAACGTGTGTTCCTCAGTGAAATTTCCTGGAACTGAAGTGGCACAGAGGACATTTGTAATAATAGGCATGGGGGGCAAGAGTATTCACATTCCACTCCAGAAGAAAGGAATTGCATCGGAAACCCACTCAAGTGCTTAATGGAAGCAGAGATGCTCTGTCGCCAGGGAAACAAACTCTGACTCTGCTCTTCTTCCTTCAGTTGAGGGGTAGCGGCCACTAGTTAAACATTTGCCGAATCTACCAAAGTCCATGGATGGACTTTTTGGTCGAATAGTGGAGGGACAGGTGTTTCAGTGTGAAGGATATTCATTGTAAAGGGTATTCAATGTAAAGAATATTCACTGTGAAAGATTTTTGGTGTAATGGATCTTTGGTGTAAATAATACTCAGTGTGACAGATATTCAATGTGAAGTGTATTCAATGTAAAGGATACTCAGTATAAAGGGTCTTTAATGTCCACCATCTTGGGTTTTGTTGATACAGTATCTTTGACGGAACTGGCCGTGTTTGGCAACAGGAGAAAGATGCTGCGTTTGACAGCTGGGGAAAACAGGAGAAAGCTGTTTTTGTGCTCACCTGGGTATGCTGGTTTTCGACGGGTGGTGGGGATTAAAGCTGTGTCAGAGAGGGCTGTTCCTGTCACCTCCATGTTGTTCTGCTTTCCGTGTCATTAACCTAAGTGCGGTGGTGCACTGGAAATGGACGTCTCTGTGACCGCTTTCTCACTGTGAAGGAGACCCTTCGCCTCCCCCCAGAAACTAAATATCAGTTGTGTGTTAATCATTTATTAATCGTTCACATGTTGGTTGGCTGATTAAATACAGTTGTGGCAGGAGGGAGGCTCATTTTATCCCTGCTGTTGGTTTGTGTAGGCTGGTTTCTTGTCTTTGTCGGGTTTTAAAATAAGTTGTTAATTTTTTTTAACCACCGCTCTTCTTAAATCTTCTGCTTATTTATGTGAGAAGTGTCGGCCAGCTTCTCCACACTCGTCCTTGTGCCTGGAACGAGAGATCACCCCCGGGGTGGCTGCCTTGTCTTCTGCGAGAGGGTCAACCGGCGCAGGGCTCCGCCGTGGTGGATGTTACTGTGAGGGCCGGGAGCAGAGACCCCTCGGGTGTGTGTTATGGAGAAGCGTCTGAACAGGGCTGAGGCAGTTCTTATCCTCAGGCCTCCTGCAGGCTCTGAAAGCAAAGGCCTGCCTCCTCTCCACTCCTCCCAGGCTGTCCTGGGGGCTGTCAGCATTCCAGCCTGCCCTTAGCTCCAGTGTCTATTTGTGTAATATTGCAGACTGTGATGGGTGAGTAGAGGGCAGGAGACAGGGTCAAGCAGAGGACTGAGATCAGGCCATGAAGCCTATCTGTTGTCTAAACACCCTTCTCCACATGATGGTTACTGACCCTAGAACAGTGAGTATCCTCCCAGGGTGCACAAATATCACAGGTTATCACGTTTTTCCTTCCTCTCCTTTATCAACATTACCTAAGCATTTTTCTCACCGTGTTACCGCAAAAGAATCAGTGTCATTGCAGTCCTCTGTGGTATGGCTGTGAAGCATGCCTTTCTAATCTGTTACATCCAAAGGGGGAAGGGAGCCAATGGGAGCGAGTGACAGAGATTTCTGGCGGAGGCAGTCTCGCCATTTTCCCAGCAGCCCCTGCAGCTTTTTTTGTCCTGATGTGACATGGCATCTCAAGGTGCCTGGGTACTCTGTGAGAGAGTGTCGAGTGCGAGCTGCAGTGGGCCTGTCTCTGCATATGAAGAGCAGCTCAGACTCTCACAGCAACTCAAAACATATGGAGCAGCTGCCCAGCGAGCCCCTTTCATAGCAAACCAAGCTCCTCACTGAATAATATTTAGGTTTTACTCTACAGAGTCACGCCTCAGCTGCGTGAGCCGCATGGGTTTCGTCTTAAAGAGCGTCGGGGGGTGAGGGAAATCAAAGGCTGGCCGAGGGTGAGATCATTTCATAACCCGATAAAGCCGATTTAGCATGTTTATCGCTGTATCACGTCGTAAAAAACGCTGGGCGAAACAGGCGTTTCACAGGGGGGATGGGTGATAGTGGACGTGACACTCGTGAGGAATGAAAAAAAAATAACTGTCTGTCCGAGAGCCAGGCTTACACAACGGGGTGAAAGATGAGAGCAAGAATAATGAGCCCCACACACACAGATGAGTGGTGTAATCCTCTGCTCTGTTGGTTGTTGTCTCTCTCACTCCTAAACATGCGTTCCTCAATGACCTCTGACACAGAGAAGCTGACAGGCAAGGTGACAGCTGTACAGGAGAAATTTGGCGCTCCCCGTGGAACCACAGATGAAGATTTTTTGGAGCTCGGAGTGGTTCCCCATCATCGGGATAGGGGAGGCAATCTGTCAGTTTTGTCCCAGTAGACGAAGGGAACTTCCCGTTGAGAGCACCCCCACTCACACACGCAGCGATCCAGGCCATCTCTCATCACCAGCCCCGAAATCCAACAGCGCAGATTCACTGGTTTCCTCCGAGGAGCGGAGAGTTTGCTTTCTGCGGGGGTGAGAAAATACTCTTAGGCTTTATGTGCACAGACTAAACAACCGCTCGGGTTTGCTTGTTTGTTTGTTTCAGTGGATTGGAAATTGCGCTGAAGCGCAATGGGGTGTCAGCAGACCGTAAAAACTCATCACAGGCTCAGGCCAGCTTTTTCCACAGGATTCATCCCTGATTCTAAGCCGTTCTGTTGTCGGCCCGTCGCACGCCTGAATTCACCATTGCGCCGCTGAAGCGGGCAGAATTCCGATGGATGCGGTGGTCCTCTGGTCCTCCACTGGACCGTGCTGCTGTCATTCAGCGTATTGGCATTATTAAGACACACACAGGGACTCGTGGAAGGCGGCCCTCTCCTGTCTCAGCTAAGCAGGCTGCCAGGGCATTCCCCACAGAGAACCGTGACCAAAGAGCTTTTGCAATGCAGGAGGACATGGTTGGCTGGGACCCCTTCTTACAGGGCAGTGTCATCTGTTCTCTGTTCTGGTCAAAGGAATTTCATAATGTTTTTACACACACATGCAAACACTCACACCCACACACACACATATGCACACACGCATACCCACATGTTGGCACACACACACACACACACACATGCACACATGTTGGTACACACACACACACGCGCGCGCGCACACACAAACACACACACACACACACACACACACACACACACACACACACACAGTCTTGAGAAAAGTCCGTGACACAGAGCTGGCAGATGGTGCTCAGGTCTGATTCTTTTCCCCCCACAGAGACACAGACCCGCTCGAGCCTTTCCAAAATGAATATTCAAAACATATTTTCCACAATTTCCATGTAATGTAATTTATTGCTTTTGCAGCCACAGAGAGGGGAGGATGGCAGTGAGCTCTCACACTGTAAATATCCCCTGCTTCAGCTGCAGTGTCATGGTAGTGTGATTGCGTGCACATACCAAATGAGCTAAGTTCAGTCCGTTCATTTATCTGCACATTTGAGGTGGTCAGAAGCTGATGATAATGAGGAACCGATTACCTAAGGCAGGAAGTTAGCCCTCGCTGCTGCCCCCTGTTGGTCCGGAGGCTCATCTCGCCCCGTCCCTCCACAGGTACCCCTTCCCCACAGTGTTCAGCAGCTGCAGCAAGAAGGACCTGGCCGCCAGTCTGGAGAAGGGCGTGGGCATGTGCCTCTTCAACGTTCCCGAAATCAAGGTGCTCTACGGGGGGCAGAAGTGCGGCAACGGCTACGTGGAGGAGGGCGAGGAATGTGACTGCGGCGAGCTGGAGGTAAAAAAACACACACACACACATGCGAATTCCCCTTACCCACAATCCACTTCACCTCGACCTCCCCACATGCTCGGCACTGCACCGAGGGCCTGGAATTACGTCAAGCATGGCTGACTTCAACATCCACGATCTGTGACAAACGATACAAGTACTTTATGAGGGCAGCACTGGTGCTGAGCATTTCCTTGGCTCTTGCCTCAAAAACAAAACACAAATTGACAGGCCTCTAACAGAGCAAAAACATGCTCAAACATCTGGGCAGCAGGCAACTCCGGGCTCCACAGCTGAGTGGCCAATACAATGAGACACTTCACAAAACATCTGGTGTATTACAAAAGGGGTTTTCTCTGTTACAGAAAAACAGGTTGGGGGCAAGATGCACTGAAATGAGACAGTTTATGTAAGCGGACACTGTACATACAGCTGCTACAGGTGGCCACTTTGGCGCTTTGATTGGCCCTTGTCTTGTTAAGCTTTCTCTCCAGCAGTTACGCAGCGAAATAAATGCACAGAGGTACATTGCATTGCATGAATTGGATTAAGATATTCACACATCGACCTTGTTCCAGGGTCAGTGCCTGAAAAGTCTGCTTGCATTTATTTCAGCAACTGTTTATGGGCAGGCTGAAGAACCTTGGTGCCTTGGAGATGGCCAAGAAAAAAATCAAAGAAAGCCATAGTATTGTTTGTTTCCTTTATGAAAAATGCTTATGTGGCATGAGCGTGCAGATGCCAAGAGGCAAATGATTAAAAATTAATTTGATCAGATAGTATCGGACCATCGATTCTCAAGAATGCAAACAGATGTTCAGAGGAGAGGGATTACACCAATGACTGGAGGGCATTTTCTTGGCAACACAAATGAGTGTTTTTCACAGATGGGGGGCTTCTTGTTTTCTTTAGTGGTGCCTTTAAGCGTATGTATATAATCGGAGCTGAACAAAGTTAAATATTTTAATTAAACCAGGGGAAATTGGTTGGATATATCTGGCATGCATAAAGTAGATGGCTGTTACAAGATTTCTTATTTATTATATGTTTGGCACCTCTAACAGTGCGCTTAAGCCCATAAAAGCAAACTCATGTGCCCTTAAAGCAGGCTATGACAGAGGCATGCTGGGTAGTGTCCAGAGAGTTATGAAATAGGTGTTAATGCAAGGCACATCTGTAGTGTGGTCGGTATGGCTCTCTATCCCTCTGCGCCCCAGTGATTTCACTGAGGGTGAGGGGAAGGACAGGCGCCCAGCTTGAGAGGGGATGAAAGCAGCCCTCTCCTCGCAAACAATAAGCTTACGTCAGCCCAGGAGACCGGAGCCAACCCCATAAACTGTCCACAAAACAACAGAGGTGGCCAACGGGGCCCCCTCCGGCCGATCAACACCTCACCGTCCCTGAGGGCCTGGGCAGAGGGGCCTCTTTAAAAAAAGAGGGTCCTCTCTCTCATTTACGGTCCTCTCTGTGGTGTGGCTCCCCCCCTACTTGCCCCTCATGGCTTTGGGAAAGGTGTAATGACTTCCGAAAGCCCTCAGTGCTGCTGCCCTCTTTCCAACGCTGTTCTTTTTTCCTCCCATTGTGATGCAGCTGTAGGAACCCGCTGTTTCCTGCCAGTTCCTTTATGACATCACAGCCACCCCCCCCCACCGCAGAAGAGCCGGGCCTGACCCTGCCCAACCCTCAAACAACAACAGAGTCACTCAGGAAGCAGATCACTGATGGGAACTACACAGAGGGCTAGTATTCTCTAACACAAAGCACATGAGCCCGCAGTGTTCCTGAGGATGCATGACAGGGCAGAGAGTAGACGCTTGTCAAACACTGGCTGTTGTTTCCAAGGTTGAGCAGAAAGGTGAAGGGGGTATGGTGTAGTTGACAAGGGGAATTCCCTACAGGAAACATTGCCTATTGCCCATGACCCAGTATTGCTGGATGGGAGATCCTGTGCAATCCAGCTGCCACCATTACTGCTGAAGGCCTGTGGTCTCAGCTGTGGTGATCTCCATGTGTTCTGTGTCCTTCAGGAGTGCATGAACCCCTGCTGCAACGCCACCACCTGCACTCTGAAGGGCGATGCCGTCTGCGCACATGGACAGTGCTGCGAAGACTGCAAGGTAACCTGCCGCAGACGCTGCCCTGCACAGAAAAGCAGAGAGATGGCACCTCCACTCCCTCATAGAAAAGGGTTTCCTGATACATTCTCACACTCACAGCTGTAGGAGAAAGAGAGTTTCCTCTGACTTACTGAACAGTAAATCAAGCATTTATTTAAATCTACTGAGGAGAGTGCTGCTCTTCTTCAATGTGAGTGGTCTGGCATTTACTCGCCCTGGAAATGTGGGAACTTGGGAAATGCTAATGGTAAATAAACGGCTGTAGTTGACAGGTACCCCCGAGCAGGGGAACCTCTTTGTTCTGCTGGAAATAAGAATGAGTATGTCAACAGCAGTGGCTCGTCTTGCAGCTTTCAGACAACCTGTGACTTATCAGACGCCTACAAGATGATGTCAGTGAAACTGTGCCCATCCTCCAGTTGGCACTTAGCTCACTGTAATGTGAAAAGTGGTCACGGTTGGGGTGTTACTGTAATGGAGGATTACAGTGAGTCCAGAGAACTGCACTCCTGCGGGGTACAGTGGATGTCACAGTGAGACGAGCGTAACATATCCAATTAGTAGTTCCAAAACAGGGCTGCATGAAGGGGAAAAGGCATAAAAAATAAATAATAAATCAAGGCCTCATGTCAGCCCAGGGGTCAGTTCAACAGGCAAACACATTGAATAACATTGTTCAGTGGTACTGAAGGGAAGTGGTATTCAGTCATTAGTGTTTTTGGTTAGTTATCCATGAGCGATCTCCAGTGAGCACCTTTGTGAATCGTACTGTCTTTGCGCCTCCAGCTAAAGCCTGCGGGCACACCCTGCAGAGAGTCCAGTAACTCCTGTGACCTGCCCGAATTCTGCACTGGCTCCAACCCTCACTGCCCCGCCAACGTCTACCTGCACGATGGGCACGCCTGCCACAATGTGGATGGCTACTGCTACAACGGCATCTGCCAGACCCACGAGCAACAGTGTATTACACTGTGGGGCCAGGGTGAGTACAGCGCCCTCTTTTGGACGGGATATGTACTGTAAGTCCAGTTTTTGTGTCTTGACTTCTGGACTCTCACAGCATGTTAATTAAAAATTTGAAACCTGAAACCACTGCGAAATAAATAAATTGCCCCACTTAATGTTGCATGGACATTTTACCTGTACATTTACACTGTGTCCACTTTGGTATCATGTAACTATTATGTACACACATAGTTACATGCTGTAGTGCATATGGTTGTTAAATCTGTTCATGGCTTATGTAATTACACATTTATAACAATCGAAATGTACAGTATAATGAAACCCATACTCAATGTTTACTTACAGTATAATGAAACCCACACTCACTGTTTACTGTGTTAGTATGCAGTAGTATCTATTTTGGTACATTTTAAATACACTTAGGCCACTTAATGAAAATGGGAACCTAAAGATACAAAATCATGTCTTACTGAGCACATATGTTTCTGACCACCTTGGTAAGTGGTCAGGTAATGCTGAAAAATTATATTGTCCAGGAGAAACAGATGTTCTGACAGGCAAATCAGGCTGGATGGTGTTTGCACTCTTAATTGATGGGCAGGTCCCACCTGGATGGGACAGGTCTCACCTGGGTTTTGCTTTCTCCTGCAGGAGCAAAACCAGCCCCTGGGATTTGCTTTGAGAGGGTAAATTCTGCCGGGGATCCATACGGGAACTGTGGGAAGGACACCAGAGGATCCTTCGCCAAGTGTGAAGCACGGTGAGGTCATTCACAGTGTGAAGCACGGTGAGGTCATTCACAGTGTGAAAGATTGTGAGGTCAATCACAGTGTGAGGCACGGTGAGGTCATTCACAGTGTGAAAGATGGTGAGGTCAATCACAGTGTGAAAGATGGTGAAGTCATTCACAGTGTGAAAGATGGTGAGGTCAATCACAGTGTGACAGATGGTGAGGTCATTCACAGTGTGAAAGATGGTGAGGTCAATCACAGTGTGAAAGATGGTGAGGTCAATCACACTGTGAAGGACTGTGAGTTTATTGTCCAACACAAACAGTCAGCTCCCTCACCAATGGGCACAAGATAAGTTCAATCAAGAGAAAACAACAGCAATAATGGACACTGGAAGCAACAGTGACCACATTGAGTGAGAGAGACACATCTCTCATGCCTCAAATGTCCCAAACGTCTCCTAAGTGATTTAATTGTTTTAATGACTAAAGACACTGTGGCATTTTAATTAGTGCTCATAAATTTAAATTTGAAACAGCTAAAACCTCCTGATTTAGGCCTTCACAATAATTATCCATCTTTGGAAAGAATCCATACAAGCAACATTGCAAGAAACTCCCTCCTGAACGTTATAATTAGTCTGTGACAGGACAGTCTCGTTATCTTTCTTTGTTAATGAATCGCACATTCTGAATTAACAAATTGTTTAAAACTGACCTTGAAACTGTGGAACTTGGAAATTGCAGGGTGCGGCAATGACTGAACAACAGCGATCTGTGATGGATTTATTAAGTGGCTTCCCTTCAGTGAAGGCACCATCAGCTGACTGGCTGAGGGCTGTTGTTGTTTTCCTTTGGCAGAGATGCGAAGTGCGGTAAAATTCAGTGTCAAGGAGGGGCCAACAGGCCGGTCATCGGAACAAATGCCGTCTCCATAGAAACGAACATCCCACTGCAGGAAGGCGGTCGGATTCTTTGTCGGGGGACCCACGTCTACCTGGGGGACGACATGCCTGACCCGGGCCTGGTTCTGACCGGGACCAAGTGTGGACAGAACATGGTGAGAATTTCCCTCATAATCACACAGACTGCTTCCACAACCTCATATTAACTGAGCCCAGAGTCTCTTGGAATGGTACCCCTATGCCCCTGAATTGCCAGTTCAACTTGTTTGGAAATGCACCACTCAATGTAATCATTCTGCATCATATAGAAACTTATAGGAAAAAATGTGAGTACAACACACAAGAATGTATTTCTCTTGGATCAAAGTTTGTTTAAAAACTGGGTCTTTCATGGTATGGATGGTTTAAGAGCTCAAAGAAACATCTGCACTGTGAATGCACCAAATTAACCAGAGATCTCTGCTTGAGCTCCAAAAGCATCCATACCATGAAGTATCCATTTCTGTTAAATAAGCTTGTGTTTGAAAGCTGGATACCTCATGGCTTGAGCAGAGATCTATGGGTAATTGGCTGCACTCACAGCATAGGACACGTGACCTGCGGAGTTGCTTACAGTCCCCAGGTTGCTGTCAGTATGTGTTTCTTATATAAAGCTGACATATTTGGAAACCGGACCCCTCTCCACTGCGCTTGCAAACATTGACTGTCCCCTTTAATCCACTGTTTGCTTTGAGCATAAAAAGCTCTGCTTTGAAAACCCAAAATGAAAACATTGCACAAATCCTGTAGAAGGATGGGATAAAATAAAGACAGCAACCATGTGCTGCATAAACTGAGCCTTGATTGAGTTTTGCCAAAGAGTTATTATAGATTGTGTGCACAACCCTCAAAACAGCACAGACAGTGGCAGCGTAGCATAGTGGTTAAGAAGCAAGACTCGTAACCGAAAGGTTGCCAGTTTTGTTCTCCCGCTGGGGCACTGCTGCACCCTTGAACAAGGTACTTAACCCAGATTTGCCTCAGTAAAATATCCAGCTGTATAAATGGATAATGTTGTAAAAAAAACTGCAACCAATATAAGTTGCTCTGGATAAGAGTGTCTGCTAAATGCCAATAATGTAATGTAATGTCATAAATGTTGCCTCCAGAGCACTTTACTGTCACAGCTCATCTTTGTTAAAGACTTTCCTCTGTAATTAATTCTCCATAAGTTTAATGCCTTGTCAAAACATCTTCAGAACTGTTTTATTGCTCAAGTTGATATGGCAGTTCTGTGCTTAAACATTCACCCTGCTTCTTTCCTGCTGTTTTTGCTGTCATCTTTGCAGGTTTTGTTCTCCATTAATCATTTTCCTGTTTTGCTTTGTTTTCTTACATTTTCTTTGCAAGTCTGTCATAAGGTGTGGCACATCAAGAAAAGATTGATTGATTGATTGATTAATAATAGAATGTCTGCATATACATTGGTACATGTCGATTCTTTTGTTCCAGATGTGCTTGAACCGGCAGTGCCAGAATATCAGCGTGTTCGGGGTGCACGAGTGTTCGGGGAAGTGCAGCGGACGAGGGGTAAGTCCCCCTCTCCCTCACACACTGCACCCCGAACCTCAGTCCCATCAGGGGTACAGGGTTCATCTGAAACTGATCCCAGTACAGTCACTGCACGCTCATCGCTCAACAGCTCCTGAAACTCATGAGAAGATACCGCCCTTGCATTACGGGAACTGCTGCGAGGCCTTTGCAGAAAATCTTCAATCCAAATGAAAGGTCAAATCAATCAAGCGTAATGTGCTTACACTTAAATTGCCAGTCATAATCTCCTGGCACGGGACAGGCCTACCCTGTTAGTACCGTGCCACGATCCAAAAGCAGAGCTGACTTTGCCAAGATCCACATCAAGCCTTGCGCTCTCTTACTTTGAAATTTCATAGCACGGCGCTTTTAATGTTTTATTTATTTCAGTTGTTTTGAGCCATGAATAAAAAATTAGAGAGGCAAAAACCATTGAAAATGATTTGCCCTCCTTATGAATTTGCATTTCATGCCGGGTATGTAAATAAGATTGTAAATAATACTTGTCAACTCATCACTGTGTATTACACTACCCTACCGAAAGTCTTGGGACAGGGGTAGGTCTGAATTAAACTCTATTCATTATTCTGTTCCAAGAAATTAATTGCATGTTGGCCCACCTTTGGCCTTAATGACTGCTTTAAAGCAGTGTGTAATCATTTCTGATCGAAAGGCAGCAGTATTGTGCTGTAGTCCTTTTAGACATTTGTAAACTCCACTACTAAAGAGGTCCGTCTTGGCCTAGCCCTAATTCTGCATTCCAGTTTATCCCCAAGATGTTCTGCTGGGATGAGGTGGGGGCTCTGTGCTGGCCACTGCAATGTTCCAATGTTAGTCTCTTCAAACCACACATAGTCACACCCAAAGTCACACCCATTTTCCTGCACTCAGTAAATAGGTGTCCCATGTCCCATTTTGGAAGATTAGTGCATTTTATTCATTTTGTGATAGTTACAGTGACAGTTGGCAACTTCCAGGCCCAGATGGAGTCAGATATGTGACCCGCCCCTAACTCTATGCAGCGCTGTGTGGGCGGGTCCCAGGGGGTTCAAACTCGTAGCCCCCTGTGACACAGCTCTGATGCTGCTCTCACACAAAGTGCACTGCTCCAGATGAGAACGTGTTTTTCCTCTCGGAGACGCAGTGGAAAGCCGCACATGGGCTTCATTAGCTCTCAGCGAATCCTGCTGGATCCCACCTCTGATCCAAAACACAACATGCTGGGATTGTCTGTTCCAAACATGGATTTGTGTGTGTGTGCGTGCGTGCGTGTGTGTGTGTGTGTGCGTGTGCGTGTGTATGTCTGTGTGTGTGTGTGTGCGCGTGTGTGTATGTCTGTGTGTGTGTGCGTGCGTGTGTGTGTGTGTGCGTGCGTGTGTGTGTGTGTGCGTGCGTGTGTGTGTGTGCGTGCGTGTGTGTGTGTGTGTGCGTGCGTGCGTGCGTGCGTGCGTGTGTGTGTGTGTGCGTGTGCGTGTGCGTGTGTATGTCTGTGTGTGTGCGTGCGTGTGTGTGTGTGTGTGTGTGTGTGTGCGCGCGCGCGTGCGTGCGTGCGTGCGTGCGTGCGTGTGTGTGTGTGCGTGTGTGTGTGTGCGTGTGTGCATGCCTGCGTGTGTGTGTGTGTGTGTGTGTGTGCGCGTATGTCTGTGTGTGTGCGTGTGTGTGTGTGCGTGTGTGTCTGTGTGTGTGTGTGCGCGTGTGTGTATGTGTGTGTGCGTGTGTGCGTGTGTGTATGTCTGTGTGTGTGCGTGCATGTGTGCGTGTGTGTGCGTGTGTGTTTGTGTGTGTGTGTGTGTATGTCTGTGTGTGTGCGCGTGTGTGTGTGTGTGTGTGTGTGTGTGTGTGTGTTTGCAGTTTTACACTGCATAGCCTTGCCATATGGAAACTTGTGGTCTTTGACAAAGAGGTGGTTCATATGCAGCACAGTGCGGGAAGTGGGAGCAGACTCAAACCCACGTGTGACTGCACAGTACAGCATGTTCACACGGCACATGTGTGGCAGACGTTAACCGTTCCCTGCTGAGCCGCGTCCTGGTGTCTGTCCTCAGGTCTGTAACAACAAGAAGAACTGCCACTGCGATGCACACTGGGCTCCACCCTTCTGCGACGCCTCCGGCTTCGGGGGCAGCGTAGACAGCGGGCCGATGAGGCTGGCAGGTACGCACCTGCTCCTTATGCTGCTGTAGAAGGTTCCGGAGAGATGAGAGACAGCCAGAGCTGAGAGGGCAGCTAAACTGCTAGAAATCCGCTATCAAAATACTGGAATGGTTCATCAGACACTCATTTTGTGTATGTGTGTGTGTGTGTGTGTGTGTGTGTGTGTGTGTGTGTGACACCAGCAGACAGCAGGAGTGTGACAGTGGCAATCCTGGTGACGATAACGGTGCTTTTGGCTGCCGGCCTCATTGTATGCTTCAAGAGGAAGACTCTCGTCCGCCTCCTGTTCACCAACAAGAAGAGCACTATCGAGAAGTTACGGTACAGTTTGCCTTCGCCTGAAGACATTCCTCACGCTCTTCCTTCGTCCAGACTTACTGTTCAGTTTTAGCTGCTTGAAACAATCAAAGAAGCACAACCATACAGCCGTTTTTCATTGTCAAATAGGTGTGGTGTAAAGAATGGTGCTCTTGTTAGTAATATGCATCAAATCCTCATACAGGAGGCCCTTACCGTTCACAGTTTTGTGATTCGCAGCTTCGGTTTTGCACGAGGCGCCATTCGCTGTTCGCTGTTCCTGGTCTCGCTCTCTGTTTCCTAGCCATAGAGCGCTGTGCCAAACCTTCTTACATTTATTTTGCCCTGCACACATTTATGGCTTCACTGGTGGAACAAACAAACTAATCACTCATATTTTGCATTATTAAATGTTTTAATACCGAAGCTGCGGTTGCTTAGTGTCTGGAAGAAATCCCCTTTGCACATAAAATCTTTATTGCTGGTACAATGCAGAATTTGCAGAATCACAGGGATCTCTAAAACGTGTCTCTCGGAATGGCAGGAGGCTTGTGTAGGGATGTACTTGCTGGTAGAGGAACAAGATAAATGCAGCACTTGGAGCATGAGTTATTAATGTTGCCTGGCTGTTTTCCTCCAGGTCTGTGGGTCCGAATAGGCCATCCAGCCCAAACCAACCGCACACAGCCTACAGAGCATCACCACTAAGACAGTGTCCACCCAAGCCCCTGAGCTCCAGCATATACAAGGT
Organism: Megalops cyprinoides; assembly: GCF_013368585.1. Lineage (NCBI taxonomy): Eukaryota > Metazoa > Chordata > Actinopteri > Elopiformes > Megalopidae > Megalops > Megalops cyprinoides. The sequence continues at coordinate 5,893,032 of NC_050597.1, forward strand.
GAGTAGCTCTCTTCAGCCTACCATGAACTCTCTGCTCACTAGCTGTTTTACTGCACCACAGACAGCTCTGCATGGTATCTGCACAGTACTGGGGCGGCAGTGTGGTATAGTGGTTAAGGAACAGGACTCGTGACCGAAAGCTTCCCGTTTCAGTTCCCCATGGGGGTACTGCTGCTATACCTTTGGGCAAGGTACTTAACCCACAATTGCCTCAGTAAGTATCCAGCTGTATAAATGGATAAAAAAAAATGGATTGTAAAAAAAAAAAACTATAATTGATGGAAGTTGTTCTGGATAAGAGTGTCTGCTAAAATGCCAATAATAATGTAATGGTACCTCAGAGAGATCCAGTAGGGTCACATTACGGCCAGCGACCTCACACATGACCAGCTTGCGATATTCATGCCCCCCCCCCCAAACTGCCAGAGCTACAACTGACAGGAGCCATCATGTGTAATGTTACTGTGGCTGGAAGAGGCAGTGGGAGGGGGGCCTTCTTCCATCCCAAAACCTGATTATCCAGGAAATATCGCCCAAACAAGATGACTCTGCACCAGAGCCCCCCCCCCTCCCCCCACCCCGAGTAACATTAAAGACTCATTCTTAATAAAACCTACTGGAACCTTAATTGAGAGCTGCCATTGAAATGAAATTGAAACCATGGCTCAATATAATTATACACAGGGCATAATGGTTTTGCGTGCGGGGGGAAGAAATGTATCAGTTGAAGAAGCGCGAAATTGATTTATTCAAGGGGAGGGTGGTGGAGTGGGAAAGAGTTGTGTGAGCTGACAAGCATGTGCAATGAGGCTGAGAGGCCGAGGCAGGGCAACAGGGTGAATACACCGCTCCAGTCAGAGCAGAGCTGGGGGTATGGGGGCGGGGGGCGGGGGTGCACCAGGGCAGGTGATCCTTCGCGTTATCGGGCACAGATCCTTCAGCGCCCCCCTCTTTTCCTCTCCATGCTGCGGAGTGGGTCAGCGGATTTGCGCCCGTCCCCGTGGCTCACGCTCTCACGCTCCCGCACGGCCGGATTGAGCCGGTCTGCGGCCGTGTCAGAGCCCATCCAGGCCAGCCAGCTCAGGTGAAGTGAGGCACACTCATAAGAGGCAGCATCTGCTTGGCCCGGTTAGCCAGCTCCTCCGCGCACATCAGGGGGGATTTTGAGGAAACACACACGCTAGGGCAAACTGATTTATCTCAGGAGACGGGTGCAGGAAACCGGGAGGGGTGGGCCGGGCCGGGGTGGGAGGGGAGGGGAGGAGGGGGGGGGGTATCTCTGTCTCTGATGGGAAGCTGATGGCTCTGTGTTGTCTCTCTCCACAGCCAGCTCACCTGAGTGTGGAGCCTCTGCTCCCGTCTCCGGGCTTCCCCTCCCACAGCCTACGCCGGCTCCCCCAGTACCAGCCTGTCCACATCAGCCACCCCATCCCCCTGGCCCCACCCCCTGCTCCGCCCCCACACAGGGCCCCGTGCGGCCACTCCCCGTCTAGAGAAGTGCCCTTCTGCACCTTGCCTCGGCAGCACACCTACAGGAGGGAAGAGGTACTGCACGTGCAGAATGCACACACACACACACATATACACACACACACACACATGCACGCACACACACACACACACACACACACACACACATGCACACACTGACACACCCAGACAGACAGACACACACACATACGCAGACACACAGACACACACAAAAACACACCCACACACACATGCTTTTCTCTGTGTGCTGTTTAAATGACCCACTGATGAAAAACTATTGAGGCTTTCGTGACATTGAAACTATGTTTTTATGACACTGTATTTCATTGCATTGTCTCTCTCAGCTTGTTCATGAAGCATGCAGTAACATCTCTATGTTCACATTCACATGGTTGTATATTGTAGGTGTAAATGATTGTAAAAAAAAAAATCATAAAATGGCCACATTTCATGGGACGTGTTTTATGGGTGTGTGTTCAAGTACATTTGAAAAAGTCTAAATCAAAGGGGGTACTGTGTGAATGCATAGTTGCATTTCCAAAATGCGGCCGCAAGGAAAATAATGAAGCAGACAGTGGAAACAGGAGGTATTCCTGGAGATGTGAGAAAGGCATCCTTTCATGAACATGTGTTATGCTAAAATGAATGCTGTTACAGCAGGGTACCAGGCCAGCCAAACAGAGTTCTCATCTCTCAGGCTCAGAGGTAAACAAACCCTGAACTAAAGATGGAAGTGTCATGTCTGCAAAAAAAAAAAAAAGCAAGGCCATTAGCTGTCCCTGGCCTCTCTCTAATGCACCACAGCACGGCTCTGATTACGGCCTAATCAAGCCTGCAGCCGAGGTGAGAGGTAGGGATCGTTCAGCAGGTAGACGCGGGGCATGTTACAGTCCCCACAGTCCCGAACCCATGCTCCTGAAAATTTTCTCAGCGCTAATTGGATCAGGACCGCAGGCCTGCCTGTGGGGTCAGCTTTACGAACGACCCTGCCGGTAACGGGGATCTGGGCAAAATGCCGGAACCGAGGCTGGAAAAGCCGTCGTGTATCTCATACGCAGCTAATTACGACTTCATATAAACAATGTTGAGCCTTCTCTCATTTACCTGGATTTGGAGCAGGGAGCATTTGTGCAGCAAAGTCTCCAAAGACGTTACTTTAAGGCAAGCAGGAGTCATTAAGTACAAACCGGTTAATGCCGAGGATGTGTCACACAACTGTGTCATTTAACAAGCCAGAATAAACAGCTCCCCTGCCGCTTCAACTAAATGGGAGCGGTTTGAGTCAAAGGGATTCCAGACATTATGCTGCAGCTGCTCGTCTGGCAGGAGAGCAGGACGGAATCCAGCACAGCCTCAGAGGTGATGTCACAATGCCCGGCGCGGAGAGTGCCGCACACTGCCTCAGAATGTCTGCCGTCAGAGCCGGCCAATAGCGTCACAGAAATGCCCCTTTAGCTTTTACCCTGTCTGCCGTGAAACAGGTTCATGTCCTGTGGTGCAGCCCAAAGCACCCATAATGCACCAGCACTCGTGACACGCTTCTTCCACAACAGTGCGATGACATCGCTCGTGGAGGAGAGAGGATCGTTTCGCCGGAGCAGCGGAGTGTAGATCATTCCTTCTTCTCCTTCGTTCTCCGGGGGTGATAAACGCCGAGCGTCAAGAGGCTTTGGGTGCAGCAGTCTGGCTTGAGTAATTATGCATTTCGCAAGAAAAAAATGGCAGACAGCCTCTTCAGCTGAATCACAGACGCGAAAACGGATCAAATTTAATGCTTGGCTGTTTCATTATAAATGCGGTGCAGGGGGGCTTTCTGAAGATTGGCACTTCTCCGTGGCTAAAGCCAAAGGATTTTCTCAATTCTCAGTGATTCGATGCAAAACAGCCGGGGTAAACACAACGGGCCCTGGTCATTACCTCATCACCCCCCCCCCCCCCCCACACACACACACACACACACACACACACACATACACACACACAGACACATGGATTGGATTAGTTACAGATGACAACTTTTGGTCACATGTGTCTCCAAAGTGAGCCATCGTCCGCCAGCAGTGGCACAGTGAGCACAGTGAACAAACCCCTGGCTTGTAAAGGGCGATGCGACAGACTGTCAGCGCCCCCTGGTGGTACGCCTGCAGACTTCCAGCCCAGGGAATGGCTCTGCATCCGCCTGTTTGTGCTTCTGTGTGTATATGCTCACAGTGGGCTGCAGTGTAGCATAGTGGTAAGAGGCATAACCAAAAGGTTGCTGGTTTGATTCCCCACTGAGTCACATTGTTGCACCATTGGGCAAGGTACTTAACCCGCAATTACCTCACTAAACATCCATCTGTATAAATGTATAACGTAAAAGGTGTAACTCTGTGTAAGCCGCTCTGGATAAGAGCGTCTGCTAAAGTGACAATAATGTAATATAATAATGTAATGACTGGGACTGTGGGAGCCCAAAGTGTGAGGCTCTTTGGGAGGGAGGTGTTGGATCCGTGTGTAACAGCTGTTCTGCGGGCGCTTTTCTCACAGGACCCCGAAAAGCCCAGCCCACCCCAGAAACCCCTGCCTGCGGACCCCCTGGGGCGGGGGTCCCGCCTGGGCCGCAGTCACTCTGCCGTGGGCGCCCGAATCCCCGTGCCCATACCCATCCCCAGTGTCCCCACTGTCCCCAGGCCTGTGCCTCCTGTCCCACAGCCATCCAGGTAAGCATAAGGCCAGGACAGGACCCTTCACACTGTAAGCTAACCAGCCGAGAAGTGTAAGCTAATCTAGAATGGTTAAGTTCTCTGAGGAACTTTGTTTGAATGTGAGCAGTGCAGTGTATAATGGCACATTCACACATTTGTGTGACTGTCTGATTCAGTGCAATTTAGTTTGTTTGGAGCTGGTCTTTATGCAGAGCTTTGACACTGACATAATCACAACAGGAGAGGGGTGGTTTCAGACCAAAACTGGACTCTTAGAGGTTGTCATTTTGGTTCGGCTGTTTGGAAGAAAACACATATACATTCAAACGCAAATGAAGCATTGAAGCGTGACAACATGGTCTCTTGAAGTAATGTTTTAGCTTGAAGTGCAGCTGCCGGTAACATGGTTTATTTCTTGCATTTCTGCTGCTGCTAATTGGTGGAGATGTCAGAGTCGGAAAACACAGTTTCTCAATATTCTCTTCACCAGTGTATTGGTAGCTCATTGTTGTTATGAAAGCATAAAAAAACACAGAAAATCGCAAGGTGCCTCTGAGTATCTTGCACTCATCTCCTTTTGATGGAGCAAAAGCAACTTGCCTTCTTACGATCTCTGCTTCATATCTGGGGCATTATCAAAATGAGGGCAAAAGAGTGGACACGTCTGTCAGATGTTTCTGTAGCTTCGTTCACTGAGGATTCTTTTCTGTCTGTCATTTTGCATGTGCGAGAATGTGCTAACAATTCAACTCTTCTCTCCCCTTCTCTTAGACCTGCACCCAGACAACCCCTGGTCCTTCCAAAGCCTCATGCCATCGCTGACCCAAAGTAGAGGGGGGAACGGACCACTTGCCTGTACACACACGAAGAGGCTAATTTGCACTATGAAACTTGTACCCTTTGGACGTGTGTTGTTTCTGAGTTTCAGAGGGAGAAAGGGACCGAGCTGGCGGCCTGGCGGCCAGGCTCAGAGAGGTGCTATGAGTCCTCACTCAGGTACTAGTGAATTATTTATGTTCGGTATTTATTATGCCACGGAATGCCGTGGCGAACACCTTTCGCGGTAGCGTTTGTGATTGTTTCTTTTTTGTGAATTTTAATTTTTAAAGGCAGAAAAGAGAGCACTGCGATTTTCGCACCATAACCGAGGGAATGTTTTCTTTTCCTTGGTGTTTTTATAACGTCTGGAGAGGGAGCAACCAATGATGTCTTTTTTTTGTAATCTGTGAAGATCTTAAACCGCAGTCATAAGTGAACAGTGAGGAGGTGCTGTGAAAAACTGAACCATAGGCACTGACTTTGAGGGAAACGTTGTGGGCGTTTGCATTTCTTCCTAACTTCAATGAGAGGAGTCCCGCTGTGGTTCACAGGGTTTGAACACAGCCCTGGGGTCAGAGGATCTGGTCTGTTATAAACAGTCTGTGTATGCTTTCAGATTCCAGCCTGGACTCCCAAATGTCCACTGAACAGAGCACTGATAGCCACCTGCCAGTGTGTTGGTGTGTGATAAAGACACATTAGTCAGGAAGTTTAAAATCCCTCTCAGTTTTCTAGTGCTGAGAGTTAAAGTGGACACAGAACTGGTAACACTTGTACTGTAACATGACACTGGTTATGGTCCTGCCTCTGTTAAATAATGTCTCTACCACACCGTGCATCCTTTCCTGACCCGGCAGAAGTGCTGGGCTTTGAAAATGATTGCAGTTCATTTAAGAACCATGCTCTTGATGGGTGTAGACAAAAGCCATCCTTGGGTACATGCCTTTGACCCATGCTGCCAGCTCAGCAACCTGCAGAACTGCCCAAAGACCTGGCGTCTAGGCCAGCAGTTTGGCTTTAAATGATTGTGGCAAGAAAGACCAAAATCAGCAGGACTCTTCATCAGCTAAAATCGTATTTGCAGAGCAGTTGCCATGATAATGTTTAACCCAAGATCAGCTATGAAACTATTTTGCTGACTTTGTTGAAAAGATATTGAATATTTTTCCCAAATTTTGGTGACGTGAATATTTACCAAAATTTGGGAAAAATATTCTGTATCTTGTCAACAAAATAGTTTCATAGACGATCTTTTGTTAATTATTATCTTTTTATTGCAGGATGCTTTTTGGGTAGCACATTAACAGTTTCTTCGTACAAACCCCTCTTCGTTTTTCACTGTACCATCCAAGAAAGAATACTATCGTGAGTGACAGCAAGAAAAGCATCTTTCCTCTCAGGGTGTTAATACTCCAGGACTACACAGAGGGCAGGTAATCCTTGCTAATCCTGAGTAACACCTGAATAAATGCATCTTGCTCTTGATAAGCGAACTGAGGGCTGGAAGTAAATCCATCATGTAATAAACATAACCCCCATCTGCATTTGTTTTTCCATTAGGAAAACACTAACAAGGTCATGCTGAAAATCGTGTTCTATCAGCCCCTCCTCCGTGTTATATGAAAAACCTCATTACATTACACTTGCGAGCCCTGCTTTGGTAATAGACTGATAACATCCACATTAAACAAATCCTGATTAAGCCTGTTCAAATTCTGCACAAATTCACTGATCTTTGCAGTGTGTGGATCCTTTGGTCATCTATTGATATCAAATACATATATGCATTTTTCATACCGTCTGTCTTCTTGTAGCAGAGGGCTTACCGACAATTGCAGGGCCACAGAATGTAACTGAAGGAGTTAAAGAGTTTTCCACAAAGTTTATCTGAGCAGCTGGTACCTTCTGTGTAAGTGCTTGCTGAGGTGATCAGGCTGAGTTTAGATTGACCTCACTGTAATCGCACAGCTGCTCTCTGCACTGACTGTACATGCACACACACAGTGATGTCATGTTTTTTTTTTTCGAAACGTTGCATGAGAACTATAGTATGTGGATAGTCCAACATGGTGGACTCAGTAAATGGGATGGGATACCCTGCTGATATAAAGATCAGTGAATCTGTCCATCACACAGACAAAACTGTTTGGGAATATTGTTTTTCTCGACCTGTGATTACATCCATGATTGGTTCAAACATGTGACAGAGTTTCAACCAATAAGCAGGGAGCAGATTATGTGCACAAAGTGAAAAGCAGCATTTCCTTTTGAAAACAGTTGCATAATATGGTATGCTATGGGACAATATGAAAGGTCTTTTCGGTGCTGAATGGAGGTTAAGAGGAGGGATATTTAATAATATAATACATACAGATTATATGGTGATGGAAATTAGTGCCACCAGCACCCTTGCCATTTTGACATCTGCTAAACTCCATCTTTATATAATTACTGTTCACAAAAATACAAGCCATTTTATGTGAATGGCTCCATTTACCTGAAATACAACCTTGGTTCTTCAAAATGGCCAATGCTGCAGCATAATTTGTATAGAAAATGATATTACCTTATTCAGCTGATTTCATTTGCCAGTTTTCAACTGATGTACTTTTACCCTTTAAAGAATTTCAGCGTTATTGTTGAAGTGATTATTTTAAATGCTGCAGCACTAACTGCGTGAACTGCAAAAAAAATATTCATAGTTTAAAAATGCATCATTTTGAAATATGACCCTTCATCTTTTCTGCATTTTTATACACAGTAGCCTCATAGATGTTGTGTAGACATGTCCAACACACTGATTGGTCCTCTGGCACAAGCCCTGTAAGTGTGAGCCTCTGTATATTAGAGCAACATTCACATCCTTGATGTACTGATAGTCTCACTTAAGAGTCCTCTTGTTTTTCCTGGTTGGTCAAATTGGTCGTGAATTCAAAGTAACAATTTTTATATGTAGCGTGATTAGAACATTTAAAATTGTTGCTGCATTACTGAAACACTTCTGTGTAACTGGTGTGGGAAGTTGAAAATTATCTTTTGACCACAGGGAGTCCTTGGTTTGCTGTGTCATCAAAAACAATTCTCTCACGTCTTGTACCCAGATGTTTTCCCCTTGATTTATGCAGTGAGTATTGTTTCGTTCAGAATTCATCCTTTTCCAAGGTTGTACGTCCTCACAGTTGTACTGTACTGTCTTATGTGATATCCCAGACACGTTGTTGTGAAATGGGAGTTAATTTACATTTATTGTGACTTCTGAAGTGTATTTACATTTTAACAATGTACATCTCGAATGCTCACCTGTTTTTACACCCAAGGTTTACTGATATGTAGATATAGTGACCTCTGGTGGAATACTCAAGACATTACATCCTGTTTCTTTTTTGTCTTTCTTACTTTATTGATTGTCTTATGGGTGAAACAAACAAAAATCATTCACAAGTGCATTGATATATGTATGTGATTTTTTTCATAACCAGTTCAATTCATTCTTTTTTTTTCTCTGTACTTTATTTCATTTTAAATATCATTTATTACTGCTTGTGTAAATACATTATCAGTATCACTCCGTTTTGCTACACATATATTCGTTCTGTTCTTTACTTCCCTCATGAGCTGTTGTTACAGGTGAGCACAGCAATGAGGAAACAGTTATTTCAACAATAAATATTCAATGAAAAATTTTAAAATGATAATAAAAAAAATCATCTTTAGGTATTGGTGCATTGCTCCTGTTGGATATTGGAGTTGGTGATAATCTTGAGCAGTACAAGGACTTGAACACTCAGAAAAATAAACGCTGTTGTTTGAAAGCCTCCTGTCTCATTTTCATGTGTTTACATGTGCTGTTTGTTGACAGCTTAACATAACAGTCTCCAAAACATCAGTATTTGCATGTTAAATCAATTTCAGAAAACAGTCAATGAAATCAAATTTATTCTTTATAGATACAGTGGGACCAACACAACAAAGGAAACATTTACTCAACATATTCAGCAAGAATTTCAACCTAAGCTGTAATTTAGTTTACTGAGAATTAAATGACAGAGGCAAAGTGCTATGCGGTGGGAGGAGTTATGTCTAATTTCATTGTGACAGCCAGGAGGACACAGCTTGTTGTTGGTTTTGTTGAGTTCTTCAGCCAATCATTTAAGTGGTCATCATCACAGCTGTTGTATCCATCTTTCATTGGTAGTCTATAATCCCTCACAGCTGTCTGACAATTATGACATCACAATTCGATGTGAATGAGTACAGAGAGTGGAGTGACACTGGAGCACCAGCCATTACTGGTGAGTTGATTAAGAGCTAAGGTAACATTACTAATCTTAAGCAGGTGAGTTCAACAGGTGTGGGTTCCTGATAAACCTGACAGCCTGGTGATTGTATTAACCGATAGTGTGCATGTTTGAAAGCACAGGCAACAATAAATGGAGAGGATTGGTTTTATTCTGAGATTCAGGGCTGTGATCATCATCTTCAGAATTTTTCTATATTCCACTCTTGCCACTGGTGTTCACTTAGAAAAAGATTAATTTGCTACTGTTCTGCAGTTTTAAAGGGTTTTTACAGTGAAGATTTTGGAAGTTTTCAGTGTAGGCCAAGCCATACTTGCATGTTTGCATGTGGTGGAGACAGACTCCTTAAGGCTGGAATTTGTGTCTGTTGGTGGCCGTGTGATATGTAGTCTGAATTTGCAAGTGATGCTGAAATCCAGTTCCTAGAACCAAACATTTAGCTTTAGTTTTCATACAAACTTACTGTAAGCCTAGAAAAGAAAAATGGTTGCCAAGTCAGGTCATTATCTACAGTTCCAAACATGCCCATTGATAGAAACCTCAGCCAGACACTTACTGCATTTGCAAAGTTTATTCTGGCAGAAGTTCATCTTCAACATTACTTAAAAGGTCAAAGCGCATGGTGTTCACCAAGCTCTGTGCATGGCCTCAGAGCTGATGACACTGGAGAGCTAAGCATCTGGGTACAAAGGAATCAACTGATTAATATAGAAATGTTATTGGTTTGTGGTACACTCATAGTTAAGAACTCACCAGAATGCAGTATCTCAAGGCTCAGCTAACCCCCCCCCCCCCCCCCCCCCCCCCCGAGGGATCCCCAAATGAATTTCATTTCTTCTGATACTGATATGCTGATGTCATAAACCCTTGTTGGTTTGTTTTTCAGTCTGCCTCACAATCATGAAATTCCATGTGTTTAATTCTGACGATGTTGCTACGACATCTGACAGCAGCTGTGGCTTCAGCAAATCTGGGGTGGTCTGCTGCTTAATGGGGTATTGTGATTTATTTAGCAGATTAAAAATTGGTTGGATGCCGGATATTTGTCTTCTGTAAATTTCTATTAGTCACAACAGAGGGTGAGCATCAGTACTAATTAATGTTTAGCCTTGACAGACAATTTTTCACACAAATTATCAAGATAAATATGCTCGCTGCAACAAATAACCCAAAATAAATAATTAGGAAATGAAGTTAATGAGGATAATTCCCAAACGGCACACGGGTAATTCGGTCTGAATTCTGCAGGATTCATTTTCTTCCCTAGATGGCGCTGTACTGCAATTTAAAGCTCCCTGCACGGACAGCGCAAACCCTGTTAGCCTGGAATAATGAAAACGTTCTTGCAGGTGAGCCACAGACAGAGTGATAAATGGTTAATAGTCGAAGCAGCTAATCTTGATTAGTTAAATATAAACTGAATTTCTGTAGATAAATACTGGAAAGGAATCCGGCACAGCGAGAATCAGACATCATAAAGAACATAATCTCTGCCTAGAATTGGGTGTAAAAACCTTGCTTGTGTCAAATTTCAGTGTGGTGTAATTACGGTTTAATGGGTCATTACAGATGTTTCCTCCATCACAGTGCTGCGTGTTGAGAATAAATCGGCTCAATTAGATTTTAATACAAATTCAGCCTATTCTGCTCAATTAGCACATTATAGCTCAATCTTTAAAAGATTAGATATAGCAATTAAGTCATCTGAAACTCATCTATGTGCCATTCCCTAAGAGTCAGACCATTTATCTCTTTTGTTCACTGTGGGTAGGGAGCCAAAAACTTCCAATATTTCCCCAAAAAAAGGTTATGAGAATCAGTCCATATCTAGCTGTGCTCCAAAATTATTTAAATCAAACCCATCAAACCAAAAGGCAAAGCAATGAAAACAGGCACAATATTTGATTTAAATAATAATAAAATCAATGATTCATCCACTTTGAACCTTAAATCCCAGGTCAACTGCATGTTTGGGTTGTCGTGATATGTCATGGGGTATTATGTAAAATAAGGCATGAAATAAAATAAACTGGAAAAAATGGTGGCAAAGAGGCAAACTATCAGTGTTGTGTTAAATGTATTAAATGAAAGTGGATTAGGATGTCTGAAGCACAGATTTAGTGCTATTAAATGACAGGAGGTGATGATCTATGAAGCACAGTTGGGTAATATAAATGCTTTACAGAATATCCGTGCTGTAAGTAGTATTGAACTGTGGACCCTTGTGTGCAAGTGAAAATTTAAAATATAGTTTTATATAGCTGATTTATTATTGGGGGCAGAGGAACATATATTAGCAAGAGACGTCCTAAGACTGAATTAAAATTGGATTGAAATTGGAATCGGATAGAATAGGATTGATAATTTATTTAGATTTCACAGTCAACAAATTGCAACCGCAAGATGTTTTATTTTATAGGGTGTTTCACAATATCCTGCTCATTCCATGGTGCTCATACATAGATTTTTAAAGATAACTATGTTGTTCAAGGTAAATCAGTCAAAATGTCTTATCATGCAGTACTGTAGATATGTTACCTGTTGTTAGGATTTGATAGTTGGGCAGATCCATATTTTAGTATCTGGGTGCATCTGTCAAATGTTTGACAATATCACAACAGTTGCCAGGGTAACATATCTAGTTAGGTACTGCTGTTTCATCACCCATGTTTTTCAGGTGGAAACATAAGTTAATAATTGCAGCTGAACCAGCACCATATTTCCCATGTCTAGTTTGCATTGCAGTTTTTAGGTCACTCATTATGACCACGACCTTGAAAATGTCAGCATGAAGAGACCCTATGGCTGATTGACAGCCGACCTCAGGTGACCAAATACATGCCAACAGCTCTAAAATTCGACGAAATATTGACGAAAAAATTTCAGTAATTTATTTATTTATTTGCATTACTGTGGCTGCATTCCAGGGGTGTTCCTGGTGGATCTCCTTCAGGTTTTAGACTTGTTGTTCACTAGTTTATCATCTGAAAGCTTGGAGATTCATTTTAGCTGTGCTGTGGTCCTCATCTGGTTTTGAAAAGGATTCTAAAGATTGGGGTGTTGTTGAAAGGAAATAGACTGGCAACTGCAGAGCGAAAAATAAGCACCACTCACAGATTTACATCGATTGTTTCAGGGGCCAAATGATAGTTTCCTGAAGCAGTGGTATGTTGTGTCTCAGAGATAGAATGGCTGTCTCCTAACAGCTGCCATAGATAATTGTCAAATCATCTCTCAAGCTGCCCTCTCTCACTTCTCTCTTAGTCAAAACTCGCTCCTCCTTTGTTTTTATTCAGATGGGAAAATGGTAATATCCATCCAATTTTCTCCTTCTATAGCATGGCATTTTCAATTTGCATCTGCCTGCAGAAGTTAATCAAGTTCCAATCTACAGCGGAGGTAGTTAGGTTTCTCCCCAAGTCAGTTTGTGTAATGATACACCCTGGTGACTGTCAACACATTATCATCTGAGCTGATAATATCTCTGTTAAATCATTTTTATTAATTCCCTTTCTTAATAAAGCACTGCGCACCTTGATATCATGGCTGTTTCACTCCTAAGGCAGTTGGAACACAGGGGGGTTCATAATTCAACACCTCAGGTGAAAGCAGTCCAGCTTCTCAACTGTTTCTGAAGTTTTCTGTTTTTATTCATTTAATTTTCTTCTTTCCATTACAAGTCTGCGCATGTAAATGGAGGAATAGAAGCTAACTGCTGAAGTTTCCTGCTTAACAAAACAATTGAAAAATATCAATTGAAACACTTTCTTACTTCTGATATGTGATGTGAAAGGCACCAAGAGTAGGCCTGTAAGACTGTAAGTCCAAGGGAAAGTGTTTGGCTGTTGTGTGATCGGCTGATGATTTTACTTGGATTTGACTTTAAAATACTTACTGACAAAACTGAAGTGGATTTCAAGCTTAGGTGTATACAGTAAAGAATTATTTTATGGTACAACAATGACTTATTTTTTAGACAACAGCTGTCTTTTAGATGCTTTTAGATGAATTCTCGTTTTTGATGAATTCCATTGTAATAGCAGCTATCATATTGTAAATTCATGTGAGTTCATGAGGCTCAGCTCAGAGTTGTAAGCCATGTATATTTACCCCATACATCGTCCAAAACTGATAATGAGTCATGCCTATTTTTTATTCCCTCTCAGACTTTTCTACAATTATGTTTTACACTTGCTGAAACTATTTCTAATTTTAATAACTAGCTTAATTGAAAATTGTCATTCTATAACGCAAATGCCATTTTCACTTTATTTGAATGTAAAATTGATTTAACAGAAATTGTAAAGTCATTGTACCATTTTCAGCACATGATGTCATAGATGTTGTTTAGTTGTTGTCCTGAGATATACTTCTGAGGCATATGCCTTCAGGACATTTGAGTAGTCCCAGGGCCGCAACGGGAGCTATTGACCCATTCAAAATTTTATTGGAAGGGCAATTCAGTTTTACAGGAAACATACTGCGGGCTATTTGGATGTCAGAGAGAAATCTCAGATGTCCAAATAGCTCTGTGTTGTGCATTTCCAAGAGTTTGGTCTGAAGGTGAAAACCACGCAATTGATAAAGGTCTCCAGCCTCACTTCGACCTGTCTTTAGAATCACCTGTCTTTAAAAGCACAGAATAAACAGCACTAACCAATTGCAAAGCAAACATCTATGTATAAGAACTCTGTCATGGGGAGCAATAGGGTACTAGACATTACATCTTGGTTCACGTCCTGGTTTGGCTGCTGTCATGCCCTTTGAGTAGACTGTACTCAAAGGTCATGACCATTTTAGTCTTGTAAAACTGCATCCATGGAATACCCAGGATAATAAAAAAAATGAAATATGTTACACAATTGCTTACTTGTCAAGATACTTGTGAAACAAGATGTAGACACTCTCTGGCTCTCTGTGAGGTGAGCAACAGTTATTACACAAAGCAGATAATGTCCCTTTCATCACCACACAGGAAATGGGCTCACATTTGTTAAATGTTGCCTCCCTCTGGCTAACAGCTACTTAACACATTTCTCGTGTTGCACATATAATGAAAAATGTCCATCTCCATGTGTACTTTGATAACGAAGTGGATAAAAAAGAAAAAGAAAAAAAGCACCATGCTAGTTTTACTGGTCTGTAACGGATGAAGTAAATGGAGCCAAGCAATTTATTCTAGAAATGCATTTTTTTTTTCCTTGCAAAAACAATAGAGCCATCATATTTCTATTGCTGTCGCTCTGATTCGGAGGCACGCAGCCCACTCCATCAGAGTCCAGCCCTGCGCGGTTTTGTCAGTTTCCTCTGCGCTCCTCAGACCCGGGGCTCCGGCTGTTAAGCTGGTCACAGCATAAATGTCAACGCGCAGTTAACCGTTCTGTCACCGCGTTGGGGAAGAGTCCCGTGGCTGCGCTGTGACATGCGGTCCGTTTCCGTGGGTCTACTCAGCGCCCGCAGCACCGCCGCCGAGCATGTGCTAATTGTGGAGCTCATGTCAGAGGCCCCTGCCCCCCCACCATCAACCACGCGTGTGAATGTACCAATAGAGGGCTCACGCTATGGTTTCAGTCAAAGCAGATTCCTGACAGATATGAACGAAATCGCCCCAACACCAGCAGACACGCATTACACCCTAACGCTGAATTACCCACTATACATAACACTGTGCGGCAAAGCAAGACGTTATGTTTTGGGCTCATTTTCCAGTGTGTCTGGCTCTTAGCTGCCTTCTCTTCTCTGTATTAATTTTGCTATGGATAAATTTTATTACCCATCACCATAGACGACATTATGTCAGTAGTAATGCTACAGTCATGTAAAACACAGGGCATAGGCACTGCTATTTCAAGCATAATCAAAACAAGCAAACCATGATACAATAATCAATTAGAAATTACCACCGTGGAAGTACTTTGTATTGATTCATTGTCCCATGAGTCTGTAAATGGTGGAAATGTTTGCTCTCTCTAGACATATACCCCAGTTCATTATGGTTTGGTGTACAGGTCGTTTTCTGTCAATAGTTTTTAAACAGAGAACAGTAAAGGAGTAAACTGTAGTTCTTCTTTGGCTTGACCAAGTTTTGTGTCCATTGGAGGCGTTTTGCATTTCTGCTATGTCAAGTATTGTTATGCCACTTTTGGACATTCATCATACAACTGCATCCATGTAAATCATTTTTATGCAGTTATAATTAGAAACAAATAAAATATCTGGTGGTTGCATTTGCTGCTTGACCTGTAAACAAGTTAGCCTCTAGCAAAGCTAATAGGTCACTCACCATTTAGCATTTGAGATGGATGTATTAAAAATGAAATTAAAAATAGCCTCTCTTGTCACTTTGATGACGTCAATGGGGAGGGATGTCTTGATGTGTGAAGCAGTTTTGAATGTGACCTTCCATGACAAATTTAGCGCTTCATACTTTTCATGACCGCTGCCTTCCATAACAAATTTAACACCACATAGTTTTTTGCCATGACAATTTTTTTATTTCAGACGAGCAGCATAAAAAGTGTTAAAGTAGTATCAGGTGTCTGGTATTAAGGTTTAAGGCCTACCTGCTCATTCCTTGCCTCTAATCACACCTTTTATCTGAAATGAATACAACCGTACAGCAGTATTAAATGAAATTTCATGTTAATTAAATTAATCAAATCAGTTTTTGTCACTGATTTCTTTGATTTTGTTTCTCTGACTGAAAGAAATTGTTACCAGCAATTTGAACAATAATATGGGTGATGTCTGACAAAATGTAACATTACCAGTAGTTTGATTCCAAATGATTTGAGAAATATATAATAACACTGCACGTGAAAACAGTTTGAAATATGGAGAGAAAATCTGTGTATAAGAACACACAGTAGGTATGTGTATATAATATATAATAATACACATGAACTGTCAAAGAGGTATTTTTTCCAGGAAAATCCTCAAAGACACATAAAGTGCATACCAGCAGTAGAGACATTCACTGAAAGCCCAAAGTCAAAGTTCAAAGTCCTTTCTGCTGTCTGCATAGAGAGTAATGAATCCGTGTGATGCCCTTTCTCAGACGTAAGTGCTACAGGATTAAATTACAGAGCCTGGGGGTTATTACATCTTCATATAATTTATCAAATTACAGCATCATTGGGACCCAGCTCTCCTAATGAGAGCTCATAATGAAGAAAGTCATTAAGATCTGTCGTCACACATACAGGTGTCATGCTGGTATGTTTATGTAAACCACCAGCAAACCTGGAGATAAACACAAACTCCTGCATTACTGAGTCATTCAGTTTGGGCAAAAGAAAATACTATTTCTAAAATACTTGTATATTGTCTTCAATAAACAATTAGTTGTCCTGTACAGGTAATGGACATCTGGATAAAATTCAATGAAGAGCTGTGGTCCCTAAAAGGAATCTGTAAGGAAGCTCATCTTATTATATTTACATTGGTTGTACCTTGTGATGTGGAAGTTTAGTTTGAATGGACTTGATAGAACTGCCAGAACCATTTTATGGCCAATGTTTACAGGGATGTTCAGTCTGTCCCAAATGTGAATTTGAAATTTTACAAAAACATAATCCCAGTTTATTCTTTTGCCAGCAGATTCAGTGAGCTTGGTGGCTGAACCCTGGCTGAACAGCAGCTGTTATTGCTGTAACAGATATTTAGCCAATTTAGCACAGCACCCTGTGTTAGATATATATCCCCACAACCATTCAGTTGTTTAGTATGAAACCAAGGTTGCCAAGTTTGTCTGGGGAAGGTAATGACGTAACACTGTGAGTCTTGTGGTATTTGAACACGCCCTTAAAAACATGCAATTTCCTGTCATCACAGTTTTAAAATGATACCTAATCCATATAGGGCGGCAGTGTAGCATAGTGGTTAAGGAGCAGGACTCGTAACCGAAAGGTTGCCGGTTCGATCCCCACTGGGACACTGCTGCTGTACCCTTGGGCAAGGTACTTAACCCTCAATTGCCTCAGTAAAAATATCCAGCTGTATAAATGGATAACATTGTAAAGAACTGTAACCTATGTAAGTCGCTTTGGATAAAAGCGTCTGCTAAATGAATAAATGTAAATATAGACTAATAAAAATTCTTATATTTTAACAATGCCAAGATGCTTCCAAATATACTGGGACATTGGACACATTACATTAAGTTACATTCATTTAGCAGATGCTCTTATCCAGAGTGACTTCCAGCACAAAAGAACAGGAATGTATATAGGAAGTAAATCCTTTACTTTTTACCGGGCTGCTAAAATACTGCCCAGGTGGCAACCTTACTACCAACCGCCTCTCATTAGGATGTTCGGAATGCTAAGGGAAGGATGTGGAATACGGGAAAGCACAAACGCCCAAGAATCTACCTGGAGGGGGAATGACTGAGCCTCCGCCGTGGTGACGCTAACCACGAGTGACTGCGCCCGGTTCCCGAGCCACATGTGAGAGAGCCAAAGGTCACATTCTCGTCGAGCTGTCACCGGGCGGAGGAAATGACAGCTCTCACGCGGCAGCCCCGCCAGCGGGCCAGGAAGTGTGCCCATCGACCAGCGCAGTGCGTCCCCCTCCCAAAAGAAGCCCGACTCGGGGTCCCCTCTGAGAGAGCCACTCACTTCTACTGAGGTGTCACTCACCCGTACTCGGTGGTGTGCTGCTGTCTGGTACAAACAGCTCTGCCAAGCACACAAAACAGACTTTTTAGGGCTGTTGTTTGTACCAGAGTAGAAATAAAAAAAAGTTAAGAGAGCACAAAATAGGTCTATGAGAGCCAGAAAAACAAGTCAAGCAGATTTGAAGAGCAGGATGCAGACCGATAGCACACAAGTACGGTCGAGTACAGTTTTATATGTTCATGTTTTTCTCAAATACATTTTATAAAGTACTCAGCCATATTTTGTCATACAAGAGTCATTACGTATCGGCCCTCTTAATGCCATGACTCTGCCTCTTTGTTTCTTCCAAAAATATTGTACACCTTTCTGTGCTCTTATATTAACTCATATTCACATCCTCTTCAGGCTGGAAGGGGCATGGAGTAGGTAAATGTTGCATCAGCAACATGGTGTACCAATAGTCTCCCAAAATGAAATATGTTACATAGTCTCCTAAAAATATCTATATCTATAGCTAGTTCTTGGAGACCTCAAAACTCTTCTGAAAAAAGTTCAGGAGAATATAAAGTTTCAGAAAATAAAACGATTCTGAGAATCAAATCCTCATGAACCTCTTCAAATATGCTAAAGATGACTTGGAGGACAGGAAATCTACTCCTCTCTTAGCAAACAAAGAGTAACTTGAGGAGCTCTTTAAGAGGGTATACAAGTATGAGATCAAAGATGCTCATCTGACCTCTTCTAATTGCTTTCAAGGAAACACAAAACCACAGAGTTTTTGCAAAGGTGCATTATCAAAATTAAGTTTAAAAGGTAAGGTATTAGGCCTACCCATCTAACATTGCCTATACTGTCAAGTATCAAAAGCTGCTATAGTCTTTGAGTACAATACTCTGTTTATATCTTGAATAGATACACTTCTGTTCTTTTGTGCTGGATGTCACTCTGGATAAGAGCGTCTGCTAAATGAATGTAATGTAAATAGGAGTATCCTATAACTCTGTTTAGGGAGGTCTTCCTATAGCTTCTCTTGGATTCAATATATTAGAGTGAATTTATCTACCAAAAAGATGGCAAACAGTTTGCTTCCATTTTGGTTGAGCTGGTATGGAGTGGCTCACACACTAAAGATTATCTCATTGATGAGGGTGTGAGAAATGCAATTTGGAGCGTTTTCACACACAGGGCTTTAAGCCATCAAGTGCTTAGGACTTTCACAGCTTTTAATTCAGAGTAAAGTGTGGAGGGCAACACCTGCAGCACATGGCCATTGCAAGTATGAGGGCCATTGAGAATGAAGTGATTCATTCCTCTGTAGAGTTCTGTCACTACCAGGGCACCCCTGAGTTCACATAAGCGATGTCACGTCAATCACAGACCTGCAGGAGCCCACTGCTGGTATTTTGGTCTCAGTCATACACCCTGAAGTTCTGAGCACCAGCATTTAAATGCTAGATGCATAACCTCACTTCCTGAGATGAGTCTGAGTTGGATAGGCAGAGCACAAGCTGGGAGGAGTGCCTTTGCTTTTGTTTCAGCATAAATGTGTCGCAAACAATTATTTTTTTTCCCTGCAGCAGAGAACTCACACAGGCGTGCACACGCGCACACACACACACACACACACACACACACACACACATACAGACACCTATACAGATGTGCACAGACACAAAGACACAAATACAGATATGCTGAGACTCACAGACATACTCAAACATACACGCAGATGCACACACATACAGTATATGTACAGACACACATATACATGCACACATACAATTTCCTTGACCATTCCATTTCTGTATGGGTGAGCTGCTTTAAGTGGTGGGGCACAATTATTACTGAAATGACACTGAGAGCAGCCGGGCCCTCTAAAATGCTCTGGCATCACAGTGCTTGAGCTTTTCTCTATTTTTACACATTGAGTCCTGGCCACCAATTAAGACAAACAGTAATCGGAGTTAATGAGCCCGGTGCCTGCGGAGAGCAGATGTGACACCCCTTAGTACACTGGGTACCCCAGACGTCACATCAATGGGTTTTCATGATGAAGGGCATTACTAAACTGCCGAGGATGCCTGAGGATGCATTACTGCACACAATGACCAATAGGAGCAGGATATGCGGCGCAAACCATGACCGCTGTTGAAGCATCTCTTGTGCTGTGCAGTGTTGCCTACATATGAACCCCTTAGTCAAACATTGATGCAGTGGCACAGTGTCAAAGCAGCCTTCTGAATTTGTTCTAAAGTTAAGATGAATAGGTGTCTACATGGTTCACCTATTCTAGAATCTCCACTGAGGGGACAGCGCCACATCAGACAATCACATGGGAAGCTGAAAATCAATTAAACTGTATGGCAGCATTATCACGGTTTTACAGAAATTAGTGCATTGTTTTCTGTTTGCAAGAAGGTATGATGCCATAAATCTGTCATTTATTAGAATTTATTGTGGTGCTTCCCATTCTAGCAGTTTAAATTAACCCTTGTTTGATTTTACTCCTTCAGATTTATTTATCCATCCCACTGGAAACCACAAGGGTCATGATCAGCTAAGTATACAATTATACTATTTTCATAGATGTGCATGGGCATGTATTCCTTTGTCTGGTTTCCAAGGCACTGTAGTACAAGCTGACAAATGGTGGCTGGAGGATTTTAAAGCCTTTCTGGCAACCTACAGAAGTCAGACATGCTGATTAGTTTGGCGAAGGCCATGTTCTCTCAATCTTGGGGATCCACATCTAGTTGCCACATAAACATGTACCCCAATAATTGTGATTGTGTATCCTCCTCAATATTCATACTGGGTGTTCAGGATCAGCAGTCTGTCCTGTCTGGTCAATGACTGAAGAAGGCTGAGATCAAAAATGCATGTAAGGCAAGACAAAAGCAATTACAGACAGGCAAAAGTACTACCAGTAGTATTTGTGCCTGCTGCCTCCCACCCTTCTCCCTCCAACACTTACTAACAACAGATCAGCAGTTAAAATGCACCACTTAAAATACTTAAAAATGCACCAAAGAAAAAATAAGGTGTTACACTGTTTATATGGTCACATCCTGTTTCCACTAGAAAATCAACTCTCATTATTCCTCTGTAACACCTCTGATACAGCAGACACAACTGTGACAGACAAGTACACAAAAAGTCCCATTCAAGCAGAGATCGCACCATCCTGTTCTTCACACTGAGTAGAATATTCACAATTGTACAGTGGGTAGGCAGTCTGTACTCGTAGATCACGGAACTAAGTTTTTATTTTCAGCCTCTTTTCGTAGCCTGCTTCTCCTCACCGAGTCCTACCACTCAAGGTACGGATACTGTCCTTACGAATATGCACCGCTTAGCATTAAGTTTTCCTTATGCAGTCTCCTGTATATTGCTGTGTACATTTGTGTGTGTGTGTGTGTGTGTGTGTGTGTGTGTGTGCGTGTGTGTGTGTGTGGTGCTGAGCCAGGGGTAAATAAAAGAACTGTAAAGCACTTTTGTAACTTTGAGTAGTGACTTTCGGCAAATGTCACTCAGCGACACATCACGATTTTTGCAGTTGCTGAAAGGAACATAAAATGTGTAGAAATAAATAAAAAATATAAATTGGTATTTTAAAAATAAATCTGAATTACTCTTCCTGAAAAAAAACAAACTAATGGAAAAAGCAAAAATCCACCAAAACCAACCAGAAACATACACACATACACTGCCATAATATTTAAAGCCTACACATCAGAGGGTGTGGCTGGCTGCATGACTCCTTCTGTGCAGGCCTTTCAGAACTGCTGGGTCTATCCTGCATTTTCACACCTAGAGGTAATTGACAGATTCTGTAGTGTTGCCCTTATTCTCTGGGTAGATAATGATTGGCACAGGGTATTAGCACATGGGGGATTTTGACAGCAGGAGATGATGGCCTCAGTGATGTGAGAATGTGAAACCGGGTCCCCTGCACTCTCAGTGTTATACACCCCTCTTTCTTTGGCTGTGATCTGAGTGTGGCATTGACGAGGCTCTGAACGTGAGCTGGCAAATGCACTACCGTTATCCACCTGCCTGAAACTGCCGTCCGAGGTTATTAACACCTGACTTAGGGGTTCTAAAATTATCATCAGGAAGAGCCTGGCATATACGCCACTCAATGTGTAGCATTTTGTGTCTCTGCAAGAAGACCGAGTTACATGCTCTGTAACCTCCACCGCACTCTTATTTAGCTTTCAGCTTTTTTATAAAATAGCACTGGGTCCTTGGGTTTCGTATGGAGTTCAGTGGGAGCTGCATAATTCAGTTTAGATTCTCAGATGAACCAGCTTGGGCAAAATCCGGCGTTTCCTGTTTTTGTGGGGTTGTTTTTTTTTTGCCATTAGTCACCAACATGTGGCTTTTCTCTCTGCTCCTTCTCGCTCCCAGCTGTGGGGAGATGAGAATCTGATGTGACAAATTAAGATGCAAGTGGCACAAAACAAACTTTTCTCGGCCTCCTGTCTCTTCAGATTATGTTTTTTATTTTTTTTTCATCCCCAAACAATGAATACAATTGGCACTGAAGAGTTGATGGGCCAGATCATGAGGGAGTGACACAAAACAGAGCATGGCCTATCACCAACACTCGTTGGGACTTTAAGGACTTTGTACTGTGTATTACTGACCCAGTGTCTACCCTTTCAGAGGGGTTGGTGTAGAATTCAAGGAACTTAAAGGAACCTGGCTTCTTACCGGAAGGTCATGGGTTCAAATTCAATGTAGAGCAATACGGTCTTGCTTTAGGAAATGTCCAGCCACAGGTAATGCAAGCTCTATGATTTATTCTGGATAAAGGTGTCTGTGAAGCAAATGAATGATGTGGTTTGGCACTGGAGCATATTGTATTACAGCCGAGTAGCTAAAGTAAATCCACTGGTGGATTTATGTTGGATGCTTCCCAGGAATTTTCGTGAGAAAGTTCCAACACTTCCCACACAAATATATTTTTTTCATGAATCCTTTCATAAAAGAAGTAATTTGATTACGAATAATTCTCACAAGACTTCAGAAGACATTGTCCGGTCAATGAAGGAATCAATGTTAATGGGACTTGACAGTGACTTGGTTTGAGGTTTCTAATTTCAGAGACCACTTTAGCCCACACCATTTATATCATTTCGTTTAGAGTCTCGTCCAAGGCAGAAACTTTGCGTTTGACATTTGTGACTAATCTGTGTTTGTGCATCTTGCTCGGTTTTGACACTTGTAAACACACTGACTCATTTGTACCATTCAAAAACAACGCGTTTGTCTAATCAGCCACAATGGGAGCGGGTGAGACTAGTTGTGTAATTGCTTGAATGGAGAATGCCTCTTCAAATGTCTCTTAAACAGACGAGCATGAAAGGTTGCATATATTTTATGGGAAAGCGCTGCAACGTAGGTGTGTAGAGGCCAGGACTGGCATTTTGGTCCTTTTTTTCCAGTGCATTGTGAACTGCCTTCAGCCGCCTTGCATGTAGGGTATAAGTATGTGAATTGCACGTTGTCATGCAACTTGTGCAATTGTAGGGCTTATAAAGGCCAACCATCCATGCTTTATCAACGCCCCATGCTAAAACTCCAACATTTTTGAACCACGATTCAGATCACTTTGAAAAATGTGTGTGTGTGTGTGTGTGTGTGTGTCTGTGTGTGTGCTTTTTTTTTTTTCAAAACCTGCGGACAGATCATTTTAGGCAAAGAGCCATTCGCACCTTCTGTTGCACTCTCTTTGCAGGTGGTTTTATTGGAGCCGGGGTGATGGCAAGGGAGTCCGGCTGGTTTCCCCACGAGTACTGCAGTTCTGCGATGGAGACGTCAGTGCCGCTGGTGTCACCTTCAATCACCTATGAATTCACTGCTGGGAAGAGTCATAGTCACTAAATGGATTAATTCGATTTGCTAAGGTTTGGCTTGGGCAAGAGCATATGAGACGAGGGTCTGTTTTCTAACTAGAAAAAGCACCATTGGCTGTTCTTTAGTCAACCTGAGAAGATTAAAAATGCATCTCACTGTTTTAACGAGTTACGTGTTATTTGCCATATTTCAATGAAGCACATCATTGGGAGTGTAAGTAAGTAAGCAACAGAGATGGGCAGGAGACCAATGATGGTCATTTCATGTGTAAATACATGCAAGACAGCATAATTTTAATTGTGCTTAAAACAGCAATATACTCGGAAATTACAGCATGTGCTGGTTGTGATCATGGGACTTTAGAACTGAAAGTCTGGCCTATAAGTCATCAGCAGCGTGTTCCCAATAATATTGTCTTCATCAGTGTGAATTTGGCCAAGTGATGTGTGTATTATTGCGATCGCTGAACGTTATTACTTTTGAAGACAAAACACTAATTACTGTTTAACTGCACAAAGAATCACACACATAAATATAGCTTTGCACTAATAAATCATCTTTTATTAACTGCATATATTAGAAGTTACATTCATTTGAAAAAAGAAACCAAGAAATGTACTTTGTAGAAATGCCTCAACAACATTTCTCAGTAAATGGCATATTCTCCAAAAGTATGTTTATTCTTCCATTCATTTAATCTGACCCTCTGACCCAAATTTGCCCTGTCAAAAGTATTGAGTGTTCTCCCAAATGTTCTGATTGAAAACCTACAGCCAATAGCAAGTCTCAAGTAAGACTGTTTTTTTTTGTGAAATTATTGATATGTTTCTTTTGTAATCAGTCCCATTACATGATATGTGTGCTGTCAAAACATGATAGAACATAAGCGTGAAGTTAAAAGAGCTATCACATTTAAAATGTAGGCCTAATCTAAGAGTTTTTGCTAGAGGATCTGCTGTCAACAGGTTCTGTGCTTCATAAGAAGAGTTTTGTTGTACTTTATAGGGTGGTGAATCAAAGGAAACCTTTTTTTCTTCTTCTTACCCACTGCCAGCCTTTCCTAGAAAAGATGGTGAAGTAGACTTGTTATATTCAAGTTCCAACCACCTAAATCTGACTGTAGCTCAAATTGGAAATATTCAATCATCAAATATTTGATGTTTGGAAGGAAGTGGTTTAAAAGAAGAACAACTTGTATGGCTTACAACTGTTTATGATTTCTAGAATGGATATTACATCATTTTTCCCCTAAACTCTGTTGGTTTGACATGACCTATAAACAAAAAAGATAGATAAATTCTCATACAAAATTATTCTGATTTACAAAATAAATTGACATCTATTATATGGTGGGCCAGTCCTGCATCGCTAAATTCTTAAGATGAGGATATGTATTGTTATAATTCTATATGAATACAAAGCAATTATGTGCAACATTGCAGATCTATATGTGGTCCTCCTCTTTATGATACAATATGATTGTACTATGCCCAGTACAGTGCTCGTTTCAATGCATTTATTGAACTACCATTTACAGCAGACTACTCCAAGCAGTGATTCTGGTCCAAGGCCAATACACAGTATGTACAGTTTCAGACTAAAGTATATTATGTACAATGTAAACATTTACTTTTTATATATAAGAGCCAACTTTTTTCACACATTTTTTTTTACTTTGAAATGTTTCTGTTTTGGTTTTTAATACTGATGTCGTTAGCTAAATGGTGTTTTAACGGCAAATCAATAAGGATGGGTGATGGAGGCCGTTTGTTCCTAGGGGTGTTCCTCAGAGAGTCTGCAAAACAGAAATGTGACAAAGAGAACATGTGAGATTATTGATCAGGGCAGTGAGTGCTATTACTACATTCACAAAATACTGTCCACAACATCAGGCTAAGGCACTGATTCTCAATCCTGGTCCTGGGGCCCCCCTGCTCTGCACGTTTTCCATCTTTCCCTGCTCCACCTACCCGACTGAACTCATCAGTGGCACTTTTGATTAGCTGAGCACACCTGATTTAATCAAGAGCATGTTAGTCATTTCAATCAGGTGTGTTTGGAGCAAAGATAGATAGAAGATATGCAGGACAGGGGGGCTCCAGGAGTAGGATTGAGAAACACTGAGGTAAGGTGAACCGCTCCTTTCTTAGGCCATGTCCAATTGTCACATTCAGTGCAACCAAACTCCCACTGATTGGTTGGGTCATAAACATGAGAAATGTCTGCTTGACCACTGACAGCAGAGAGAATGAGAAAAGCGCACACATCATTCTCCCGACCTGCCCAGAGTAAAAAAGGCTCACTATTCAGGCTGATTTGATCCCCCTGCTTCACCCTGTCACAGTCTTTATTGAAACCATCTGCTGCCTTTCACACCGCCAGCCCAGCTTGCCCACAGGCCCTGACACTCAGCGTCTGAGTTGCTGAAGGAGTCACTGACAGTCATGACCAGCGGGTACCTGTGCCGATTATCTGGGGACACCTGTCAGTGATCAATCAGACATTTCACCCGGCAACTGTCTCAGAGTCAACCCAAGCAGCCCTCAGCCAGTTTAGGCCTGTCCCAATGGGACCCTTTGACCAATGATAGGCATGTGCATTGAACTGTTTCCATGTCCAGCCTGTTCATATCTGTTGAGCTGTAATTTGCCCTATTCCCTGAAATATGTCAGTAGGGATGACCGTAAGCAAAAACCATGTTTGATGGACCTACCAGCGGGAGGTGGTTGAGTAAGTCATCTACACTGACGTCATCGTAGTTCTCTGAGAAGGGAGCGTCATTTCTGGGAGACTCTTCCTTCACATTTGGGGGGTCTTCTTGGCTGTCAGGGAAAACCAATGAAAATATCGCATCACAAATGAGGAATGGGTTACAAACAATGATAAAGAGAAAATGGGCACCAGGATTCAATGGAATTGTTAAGCATGATGTTCACTGAGTATCAAAGCATATAACCCTCGATGCCCAGTTGGCACCTTTTTGAAGCAGCACAACAGAATGTCAAGTAGTACTGATCATAACTCAATCTCAATAGCTCATAACTGAATCTTTAAGATTCACATGCAGGCAGTTGTTCTCTGAGTCCTCATCACTATTTGCTAGTTCTCCAGGATAAATGCTTCCTCTGGGTACAGCACAGTTCTCCTTCATTTCCAGATATCATACCTCCTCTTGCCTGTCAGAACGGAGTTCAGGTACTTCTTCACCGCCATCTGTTTCCGGAAACGGCTGTAGTTGTCTGTGAAAATGGCATCTGAATGGCGCTTGACTGGCATCGGCTCCTCCAGCAAGTCATTGCTTCAACAGATAAAGTCAAAATAAGTCATAATCAATCATAATCACAGCAGAGTTATTTTAGAAAATGGTGTCAAATTACCATACATGAGAACATAGGAAAGACCCCAAAGTCAGTCCGCTGAAGGCTAATTTAATTTATGACACCGCTGTACCTTGGGTATAATGGAATCACTGATGTATGTTGGGCAAATGAGACTCTTATGACAAATGTAAGTAAGTCTGACTTGGTGTGACCCAAGGTTGCTGAACAGCATTACTAGATCACATCAACCAATGTCCACCAAATAAAGTTAACCGACTTCTGCCTTTGTGCTGAATGCTTAGGCTTAGACAAAGAACCTGACATTTTACATACACACTAAGCTGCAGCAGTCAGTAGGTGGAGTACCCTAAGACAGAATCCGTTGATTTATTGTGATATTCAAGCATGTCCCTAATTCCTTCTATTTATATCTTTTAGGGTAAAACTACAACTAATTTAAAATATTTGAAGCAGTCTGACCTCTCTGTTCCTGTATAACCTCAGTTTAAATAGCCTAATAATGATATATTGAGACCACAAAGCATAATGAATAACATACAAATTGCATCATCCACACACCACTGTGAATAATTGCGTCGTTGACCTTGGACATTTCTGAAGCAGTAGGATTGCTATTTGCGGAAACACATAATTTTACGTAGACATTTTACGGATTACATATCGTTGCGTTCAACTTCTGAAAGCGTTACAACAATTATGCGCGGAACCGCGTGGAAATGCGCAGAAATTCACGGCCATGGGAAAAGCGTCTAAATCAGTTTGCTGACGAACCCGTGACTCCCTTCAGCTGAACTTCGCTAAATACCGAATGAATGACAGAGAATAAAGAAATGCACCGGGAAGCAGCAACTCGTCATCTATTTATCGTACCTCCGATGAACTTGTAGAATAACGTGCACATGTCCAAATTTATAAAGTGGAGTATGTAATTATTTCAAAAGAAAGAAAAAAAAGTAAGTCAATGATTTAAAAATTAAGTTAAACGCAAGCTTACCTCACTCTTTTTCCAATCAAAGATTCCAGGTATCGTCTGGCAGACAGTTGCCCAAGAAGTTTGCTGTATCCGCTTGTGAAAAGACCATCTGCGTGCCTCGTAGGTCTGAGGAAAATATTAATAATAAAAGTCAAAGAATTGTTTGAAAATACATCTGAATATTGTTTATAATAAACAAATAAAGTAAAGCGTTGCTTATAATGAACGTAACCAGTTTGAAGTAAAATAAAAGCTAAATATAACTGCTACTACTGCGAGAAGGTGTTATTCTCTTCTTTAAACTGTCAGTCCGTTAACGCATAGAAGCTGCAGAAACGCAACGAAAGAAAAACATTTTAAAACAGGAGTGTGTAGAGTCGTACCGTGCAGCTGCATTTGGTAGGTCGTAGTAAAGTTTATAGCTTTCTGGAAGTGAATCTTGTGCGGAGGGGCTCTTTGTCCAGTCATTCTCGCTGTCGCCTTCAAGTTTACCCAACCTGCAGATGAACGGTTATTTTAATTAATTAATCAATCGATTAGTTAACATTGGCGAACAAAAACTTTAGTAACAGTCAAATAAACATTGAAGAAACTTTTGATTTATTATTTTAAGGTTGACCATCTCCAGCTTGTCTTGAGAATTTACAGGCGTGATCATTTAATTTATGATAAATACAGTTATGAAATTGACAGTAAGAATTCATAAGAAATTAAACATTAAATAATATTGTGTATTTTTCTGATTTACAGCTGATTGTACAAGATAAAGCACACTTGTGTGGACACTTAACGTACAAGAATTGTACGTTTGTAGCTTCCATACATATTTAGGACATCTTGGTATTCAAGTTTAAATGTACGTGTTAGTTTCGGTGAACTCCTACCTCATTGGTGGATACGGTAGGCTCAGCGTCCTGGAGCATAACACACTACACATGGCCACGAGGAGAAGGAGCTGGGAGCCGTTCCTTGGTAACATCGCTCGCAATCTGTACATGGACGGAAAGTGCTCATCCGTTTGTGTACGTATTCCTGTCAATACTAAACACTACCCTTTCGAATTTTGAAGAAATATCACACACACACAGTATTTTAGCATTGCTTCCAAAGCATGGCATTGCAAAAGCAAGCTCTTATTCACGCACTTTAACGTAATCATTTGTAAGAACGTATATGAAATAACGATAGTCGCAACACTATTAAGACAAATTGCGTATATTAATTCTAAATAATATACACACTTGACTTTTAAAACGCTCCACAAAGAAGTCTACCTTTACACTGTAATGAGCTGCGTGTCGGACAGTTGTGTCTATCCCTAAACAATGTCTCCAGATGTACTTTTTTCATCATATCAAAACTGGAACACAAATCTACTGT